>NW_023994987.1:57500-181962 GCF_015586225.1 Lucilia sericata
TCATGTGTCAAACACCCTGTCCATAACAAAAACAATATAAAAATGAAAATATAACTTGCTGAAACAATAACAACAAGTGGATTACAAATATTTAAAGGAGGTACTCTTTTTAATACTTGAAATTTAAATAAAAAAATTTAAAAATATGAACAAATAATAAATAAAAGCACTTCACTATACTCCAAAAACATTTAAGGTATTGTTGAGTTATGGTATTATTTTATTTGAACACCTATTATGTTTTTACGAGACCAACCAACCGTCATCGACACCCATTATTTGATGATGGTGTTTTTTATTATTATTATTATTACATATTTAATTTCCATTCATCGTACCTTTACACTTCAAGTGATTGCAAAATCTCTTTAAAAAACAACAACAAATTGTTTAAACATCTTTTGTAGCATTTCAAAGTGTTTAAACAAAAATAATAACAAATTAAACCTTAATGTAAAAAAGAGTAAAATAAACTAAAACTATTTTTAAGAAAAAAAAATAAACATACATTATTTCTTTTTTTGAAACACACCCACCTTTTTTCTGAAATGGTACTTAATCTGTTTTGGCATTTAATAGAGGTGATAGCTTACGTGAAATGAAAAGAAAAAAATGAAATTTGTTTGTTACAGAGCAATAAACAATAGATTGTAGCTGAAATTGTACTTTAAATTAAATCGATTCATTATTTCTTTGTATAATCGTGATTTATTAAAATTTTTTGTGCTTATAATTGGGTGCGAATTGTTGCATAAACTCATTTTTGCAACATTGTAAAGAAATTTTTAATTTTTGTTTAACATTATTAAAAACAAGTTTTAATTAAAGTAAAAAAAAACAAAAATTTCCAATTTTATAGAAAATTTTGTAAAATTTTAATCTATATACAAAATTTTAGAAAATCTAAATTTTTTTAAAACATTTTTCTAATTTTCTATGACAAAATTTTTGAAAATTTAAATTTTTAAAGAAAAATTTCTATGGAAAATTTCCAAAAATTAGTTCTAGTTCAGTTTTAATTCTAGTTCAGTTGTAGTTCAGTTCCAGCTCAGTTCTAGTTCAGTTCTAGTTCAGTCCTAGTTCAGTTCTAGTTCAGTTCTAGTTCAGTTCTTGTTCAGTACTAGTTCAGTTCCAGCTCAGTTCTAGTTCAGTTCTAGTTCAGTCCTAGTTCAGTTCTAGTTCAGTTCTAGTTCAGTTCTTGTTCAGTTCTAGTTCAGTTCTAGTTCAGTTCTAGTTCAGTTCTAGTTCAGTTCTAGTTCAGTTCTAGTTAAGTTCTAGTTAAGTTCTAGTTAAGTTCTAGTTCAGTTCTAGTTCAGTTCTAGTTCAGTTCTAGTTCAGTTCTAGTTCAGTTCTAGTTCAGCTCTAGTTCAGTTCTAGTTAAGTTCTAGTTCAGTTCTAGTTTAGTTCTAGTTTAGTTCTAGTTCAGTTCTAGTTAAGTTCTAGTTAAGTTCTAGTTAAGTTCTAGTTCAGTTCCAGCTCAGTTTTAGTTCAGTTCTAGTTCAGTTCTAGTTCAGTTCTAGTTCAGTCCTAGTTCAGTTCTAGTTCAGTTCTAGTTCAGTTCTAGTTCAGTTCTAGTTCAGTTCTTGTTCAGTACTAGTTCAGTTCTAATTCAGTTCTAGTTCAGTTCTAGTTCAGTTCTAGTTAAGTTCTAGTTCAGTTCTAGTTCAGTTCTAGTTCAGTTCTAGTTAAGTTCTAGTTAAGTTCTAGTTAAGTTCTAGTTCAGTTCTAGTTCAGTTCTAGTTCAGTTCTAGTTAAGTTCTAGTTAAGTTCTAGTTAAGTTCTAGTTCAGTTCTAGTTCAGTTCTAGTTCAGTTCTAGTTCAGTTCTAGTTCAGTTCTAGTTCAGTTCTAGTTCAGTTCTAGTTCAGTTCTAGTTCAGTTCTAGTTCAGCTCTAGTTCAGTTCTAGTTAAGTTCAGTTCTAGTTTAGTTCTAGTTCAGTTCTAGTTCAGTTCTAGTTCAGTTCTAGTGCAGTTCTAGTTCAGTTCTAGTGCAGTTCTAGTTCAGTTCTAGTTCAGTTCTAGTTCAGTTCTAGTTCAGTTCTAGTTCAGTTCTAGTTCAGTTCTAGTTCAGTTCTAGTTCAGTTCTAGTTCAGTTCTAGTTCAGTTCTAGTTCAGTTCTAGTTCAGTTCTAGTTCAGTTCTAGTTCAGTTCTAGTGCAGTTCTAGTTCAGTTCTGGTTCAGTTCTAGTTCAGTTCTAGTTCAGTTCTAGTTCAGTTCTTGTTCAGTTCTAGTTCAGTTCTAGTTCAGTTCTAGTTCAGTTCTAGTTCAGTTCTAGTTCAGTTCTAGTTCAGTTCTAGTTCAGTTCAGTTCTAGTTCTAGTTCAGTTCTAGTGCAGTTCTAGTTCAGTTCTGGTTCAGTTCTAGTTCAGTTCTAGTTCTAGTTCAGTTCTAGTTCAGTTCTTGTTCAGTTCTAGTTCTAATTCAGTTCTAGTTCAGTTCTAGTTCAGTTCTAGTTCAGTTCTAGTTCAGTTCTAGTTCAGTTCTAGTTCAGTTCTAGTTCAGTTCTAGTTCAGTTCTAGTTCAGTTCTAGTTCAGTTCTAGTTCAGTTCTAGTTCAGTTCTAGTTCAGTTCAGTTCTAGTTCTAGTTCAGTTCTAGTGCAGTTCTAGTTCAGTTCTGGTTCAGTTCTAGTTCAGTTCTAGTTCTAGTTCAGTTCTAGTTCAGTTCTTGTTCAGTTCTAGTTCTAATTCAGTTCTAGTTCAGTTCTAGTTCAGTTCTAGTTCAGTTCTAGTTCAGTTCTAGTTCAGTTCTAGTTCAGTTCTAGTTCAGTTCTAGTTCAGTTCTAGTTCAGTTCTAGTTCAGTTCTAGTTCAGTTCTAGTTCAGTTCTAGTTCAGTTCTAGTTCAGTTCTAGTTCAGTTCTAGTTCAGTTCTAGTTCAGTTCTAGTTAAGTTCTAGCTCAGTTCTAGTTCAGTTTTAGTCCAGTTCCAGTTCAGCTCTAGTTCAGCTTATACATTTCTTGTTTTAAACATTTATCAAGTAACTTTTTCAAATTAAACTCTTAATCATACTTGTAATTATTCTAATTTTATTTTAATTCCATTATATTTTATTTAAGCTTCTAAGCGAAAAAAATATAGATTTTTAATAACATTTATACTGCCTATTAAGGTATGGACTCAATGACAAAAAGAACAATATAAACATGTTTAAATTTTGCAATTTCTGGCTTTTAGAATCAATCAAGAAATCATGCTAAGTTTTATGGAAACTTACAACATCAAAGAAATAATTTAAACAAATCTTGCCATTTAAAGTCAAGTCTAAAACAAATAGAATAGAAATAGATCTATCAACATAAAATATTTAAAAAACATACATATAACAGAACAGGTATTAAAAACAAACAAGTAAAATCAATTGAAATATGGTAATACTTTAAGAATAAAATTGAATTCAATGATTAAATCGCTTTATTAAAACAGTGATAGTGAACGTTTTTTGTTTTAGAATTTTTAAAAAATATTTTAATATCATTTTTTTTCATTTGTTTGAAACGTAAAAATCTTATTTAAATCTTGTCCATTTATGGTTGTAAAAATCTGTTATTGTTTTTATTGTAAATTTATTTAGTTTTAATGATTTCTTTTAAATGGTAAAACGTGCTAAAATGTATTTTATTTAATCACCAGTTAAATTTGTGATTTTATATTATATATTGTTATTATTCAAAATTAAATTCACTTTAAGTGGGTGTAGTGTGGACAGTTAAAAAAAAAGTTATATAAACCTACATTATGATTTAGAATTTATTATCAAAATTTCATAGACCTTTTAACATTGAACTTTTTGGTTTTTAAGCTAAAGAGTTCACTGTTTTTGAAAAAATGTAGTATTAACTGTTGATTAATTTATAGGCGATAAATTAATTTTTAAACCCAGCAAAAAATTTGCCTAGAACGTATGATTTTATTTAGAAGGCAGACATTTAAACTTTGACAACTAGAGCTAAACTGGAACTGAGCTAAAACTAAACTAGGACTGAACTAGAACTGAACTATAACTGAACTACAACTGAACTAGAACTGAACTACAACTGAACTACAACTGAACTTCAACTGAACTAGAACTGAACTACACTAAAACTAGAACTACTAGAACTGAACTAGACTGAACTAGAATAGAACTGAACTAGAACTGAACTAGAACTGAACTAGAACTGAACTAGAACTGAACTAGAACTGAACTAGAACTGAACTAGAACTGAACTAGAACTGAACTAGAACTGAACTAGAAACTGAACTAGAACTGAACTAGAACTGAACTAGAACTGAACTAGAACTGAACTAGAACTGAACTAGAACTGAACTAGAACTGAACTAGAACTGAACTAGAACTGAACTAGAACTGAACTAGAACTGAACTAGAACTGAACTAGAACTGAACTAGAACTGAACTAGAACTGAACTAGAACTGAACTAGAACTGAACTAGAACTGAACTAGAACTGAACAGAACTGACTAGAACTGAACTAGAACTGAACTAGAACTGAACTAGAACTGAACTAGAACTGAACTAGAACTGAACTAGAACTGAACTAGAACTGAACTAGAACTGAACTAGAACTGAACTAGAACTGAACTAGAACTGAACTAGAACTGAACTAGAACTGAACTAGAACTGAACTAGAACTGAACTAGAACTGAACTAGAACTGAACTAGAACTGAACTAGAACTGAACTAGAACTGAACTAGAACTGAACTAGAACTGAACTAGAACTGAACTAGAACTGAACTAGAACTGAACTAGAACTGAACTAGAACTGAACTAGAACTGAACTAGAACTGAACTAGAACTGAACTAGAACTGAACTAGAACTGAACTAGAACTGAACTAGAACTGAACTAGAACTGAACTAGAACTGAACTAGAACTGAACTAGAACTGAACTAGAACTGAACTAGAACTGAACTAGAACTGAGCTAGAACTGAGCTAGAACTGAACTAGAACTGAACTAGAAGTGAACTAGAACTGAACTAGAACTGAACTAGAACTGAACTAGAACTGAACTAGAACTGAACTAGAACTGAACTAGAACTGAACTAGAACTGAACTAGAACTGAACTAGAACTGAACTAGAACTGAACTAGAACTGAACTAGAACTGAACGAGAACTGAACGAGAACTGAACGAGAACTGAACTAGAACTGAACTAGAACTGAACTAGAACTGAACTAGAACTGAACTAGAACTGAACTAGAACTGAACTAGAACTGAACTAGAACTGAACTAGAACTGAACTAGAACTAAACTAGAACTGAACTAGAACTGAACTAGTACTGAACTAGAACTGAACTAGAACTGAACTAGAACTGAACTAGAACTGAACTAGAACTGAAATAGAACTGAACTAGAACTGAACTGGAACGGAACATTATAAAAATTAGATTCTGGTATATTTTTTGAAATTAATTAACAAACATTTTTTTATATGCCTTTAATTTTTGTTTTGTGACAATCTGTAAGAATCTTTTCTCAGCAGACACCTACTCACTTGTTTACTTTAAAACCAAGTTACGTAATTTCTTCTTGTTAAAACTTTTTATTTTATTTTATAGAAAACCAGACAAAAAAACTTCAACTTCATCATCATGATTGTGTAGTAGCATTAATACTAGACCTTGTCCAATTAGATGTAAGTAGAGTCGCACAAGTCTTACATGAGACAAGAATCTTACGAAAAACTGAAACTCTATAGTCAGTCACCTCGATGTTAAGATGTCATTCATCTTGTCTTTGATTTGTATAACTCTTTGCCAGAGACACTGGCCTGCCTAACTCAGTGACTTTTTTTGGCTAACTGGCTGCTGCTTCGGCTACAAGTACTTCTTCTGTTTATCCCCTTCCAACTACCTCTACTTGATTTTTATGTTTTTTTTATTTTTGTGGCCTTCTTGTTCTTGTCGAGTCATGTTTTATCAATCATTAATAAAATGTTGAAGAGACTATGTCAATAAACAAGAAAAAAACAACTAAATAATATGTACAAGGATTCCTAAACAGTTTTGTGCAACCTCTGAAACGACAGTTTGTACAAAATATGTTAAATGTTAATAGAGTGCAAAAAATAATTAATAAAATTGTCATTTTAACGTTTATTGTGATTGACAGAAAATAAACAAATTATTGACAGTTTCTTGTTAGTATTTACACAAAATTTGTTTAAAAATATTTCCAAATTTACTGATTTAAAACTAAGCTTTGCTTCATATGTTTTTTTATATTATCATCCGAAAAAGTGTCCTGTCGGCAGTCGCTTGTCGGTCTCAATTGTAATTCTGCTGTTTGTTTCATATTCCTAGCACCAGTTTGTCTACATTAAATATTTGGT
Organism: Lucilia sericata; assembly: GCF_015586225.1. Lineage (NCBI taxonomy): Eukaryota > Metazoa > Arthropoda > Insecta > Diptera > Calliphoridae > Lucilia > Lucilia sericata. Next base: position 63,826 of record NW_023994987.1, read on the forward strand.
TCGTGTCTTCTCTAAGATTTCCATCAGCGCCTACTAATAATACTGAAAAACTGCTACAGCGCTGTTTTCTTGTCACTGTAAGTTTTGCAGAATTAAAATCATCAAGTTTTATTTCCAAAATCAACAAACTGTTTTCGATGTCTTTGTCACATTCACTCTTTTTGTTTTTGCACTCAAATCAAAAGCACAAACGTGACAAATCATCAAATATGTATTTTTTCTTTTGTAGATTCACTACGAGGATTAAAATTGAGATAATGATGGAAACATTTTAATGCAATTTCTGCTTATTATTCGGGTGTCCTAAAGAACTCTCAGAAAACTCTGCTCAAGGTCGTGACTAAAGGTCTTCAAAATATTCAGTTCTAGTTCAGTTCTAGTTCAGTTTTAATTCAGTTCTAATTCAGTTCTAGTTCAGTTCTAGTTCAGTTCTAGTTCAGTTCTAGTTCAGTTCTAGTTCAGTTCTAGTTCAGTTCTAGTTCAGTTCTAGTTCAGTTCTAGTTCAGTTCTAGTTCAGTTCTAGTTCAGTTCTAGTTCAATTCTAGTTCAGTTCTAGTTCAGTTCTAGTTCAGTTCTAGTTCAGTTCTAGTTCAGTTCTAGTTCAGTTCTAGTGCAGTTCTAGTGCAGTTCTAGTTCAGTTCTAGTTCAGTTCTAGTTCAGTTCTAGTGCAGTTCTAGTTCAGTTCTAGTTCAGTTCTAGTTCAGTTCTAGTTCAGTTCTAGTGCAGTTCTAGTGCAGTTCTAGTTCAGTTCTAGTTCAGTTCTAGTTCAGTTCTAGTTCAGTTCTAGTTCAGTTCTAGTTCAGTTCTAGTTCTAGTTCAGTTCTAGTTCAGTTCTAGTTCAGTTCTAGTTCAGTTCTAGTTCAGTTCTAGTTCAGTTCTAGTTCAGTTCTAGTTCAGTTCTAGTTCAGTTCTAGTTCAGTTCTAGTTCAGTTCTAGTTCAGTTCTAGTTCAGTTCTAGTCAGTTCTAGTTCAGTTCTAGTTCAGTTCTAGTTCAGTTCTAGTTCAGTTCTAGTTCAGTTCTAGTTCAGTTCTAGTTCAGTTCTAGTTCAGTTCAAGTTCAGTTTTAGTTCAGTTCTAGTTCAGTTCTAGTTCAGTTCTAGTTCAGTTCCAGTTCAGTTCAAGTTCAGTTTTAGTTCAGTTCTAGTTCAGTCCTTTTACAGTTCATTTCTAGTTCAGAAGAAGAAACCCTCGTTAAACACGTAATTTCTGTTTTACCACTTGGCATCTTTTTAGCTAAACAGACTAAGACCATCAGTGGAAATTACTGACTGGTGACTCTTAAATGGTAAAAATAAGAATTATGAATATTAAATGATTCCGTTTTAAACAAGATGGAGATTGTCTATAAGCTACAAAATTGTTGTAGTACCAATGGATTATCTACTAGTGACATGTTAAATCGCTAGTCCGTAGCGATAAGATGACAATTGTAAAATAACTTTTATCGTAATACTTTAAAAAAATAACCCTGTCTTAAAAAAGCTAATGATCATCATCATTTAAAAAGTTGTGAAAAAATATTATTGACAAACGCAATTTTGCGTGGCCGACAACGTAAAACAAGAAGTAGACTCATGATAATATTATACGTCTAATACTCGCTCTGTCTGTCAGTCGTTGCTTTAGGAAAGAGTTTGTTTTGTTTGTTTCTTTGTGATGGAAAAAAACTTCTTAATTAACTTCTACCATAAATGTCATTTATATCATCATCTTAAACATGCAATATACCGGAAAATCATTTCTACGGTTGCAAGATGTTGGTCTCCTTTTTCTTTATTTAAGAAAAATCATACTTCATCCTTCATTTGCTTGGCAAAATAAGAATGCTAATGAATGAATTTATTTTTATTAGTTGACTAGCAGTGTTTGCTAAACGGCCTATACGAATTTTGTTTTGAATATCTAAAATTCAACTAAAGTCACGCATTTCCTTGCTCCAACTATTTTCATAAAGTTTTCCTTTAGTTTTTTCTTGTATTTGCATTTAAAACAGCTAAAAGAAAATAAAATTAATTAGGATTTTTTGCGTCTATTTTTCAAGCATTTTGTTACAGTAGCTGCAATTGTAGTTGTTACCACAATTTATCGTTTCGTTAGCACATAATTTAGTCACTGCTACCAGCTCTGTACTAGAGATAAGGAAAATTGTCTAGGAAAGCAGAAAAATTGAGAAAAAAGTGTTAAAAGTTGCACTGTTTTTAAAGCTGGAGTGGACATGTTTCGGAATATTTTCTTATCAAAAGATTAATGAGCAACTTAAGTTGCTGGGTGACATTTTTTTAGTCAGATGTTGATAAATATTTTGGTTTGATAAAATTTTTATTAAAAAATTTGGTACTGGAATAAAATCTCTATATTTCTGACTTCTTGGAAAACTCTTTAGATATATAGAATTTCCAACTGTGAATTTCATCTGTTATGGAAAGTTCTCTTCTAAATGTTTTTCTATTCATTAATTCTCTGAATTTTTTCTTCAAGAATTTCTTATAATTTCTTTTAGATTCTTCTTTAACAACTTTCCAAACTCTGTTTCTAAATCGTAACTATTTCGCCACCTCAAATATGTGTCTAAATAATTTCTTTGAAAATGTTTACTTCATTTACTAAGTTTTCTTTTTAATTTTTCTTCTACCATTAAAACATAATTAAGCGTTTTATTCTCACCGCAAAATGTTGTTTTTCCTCATTCATACTTCAACTTACATTAATATTAAATAATAGTTTCCAAGAAATTGTTACTAATTTTTTGTTATTTTTCCCGGTTTTTCATGATCCCTACCTCCTGCTCCCTTCCCCTGCTGACCACCAAAAACTATTTCAATTGAATTTTAACCAAGCACTTGCTGACAACTAACTTAAAGCAGCAACGAAAATATTTACTGACAATTAACGTATGTGTTTGGAAGAGAAAAAAAAACTAAAAGAATTAAATTAAATTGTTTAAAACAATAAAGTTACGCGAGAATTTCAGTAATATTTTCACACACAAATAACGTTTCATTGAGAAGAAGTTGACGTGAAAAATGAATACAAAAAAAAAACTGAAAAGAAGAGGTCTCAAGAAATTAAAGACAAGTTTTATAATGAAATAATTAAATAAAAGTTAATAAGACTAGGAGAAATACACCCGAAAAATTCAGAAAATTAAAAATAATTTCAATTCTAGTTCGTTCCAGTTCTAGTCCAGTTCTGTTCTAGTTCTGATTTAGTTCTGTTTTAGTTCTGTTCTAGTTATGTTCTAGTTCTGTTCTAGTTCTGTTCTAGTTCTGTTCTAGTTCTGTTCTAGTTCTGTTCTAGTTCTGTTATAATTCTGTTCTAGTTCTGTTCTAGTTCTGTTCTAGTTCTGTTCTAGTTCTGTTCTAGTTCAGTTCTAGTTCAGTTCTAGTTCAGTTCTAGTTCAGTTCTAGTTCAGTTCTAGTTCAGTTCTAGTTCAGTTCTACTTCAGTTCTAGTTCAGTTCTAGTTCAGTTCTAGTTCAGTTCTAGTTCAGTTCTAGTTCAGTTCTAGTTCAGTTCTAGTTCAGTTCTAGTTCAGTTCTAGTTCAGTTCTAGTTCAGTTCTAGTTCAGTTTTAGTTCAGTTCTTGTTCATTTCTAGTTCAGTTCTAGTTCAGTTCTAGTTCAATTCTAGTTCAGTTCTAGTTCAGTTCTAGTTCAGTTCTAGTTCAGTTCTAGTTCAGTTCTAGTTCAGTTCTAGTTCAGTTCTAGTTCAGTTCTAGTTCAGTTCTAGTTCAGTTCTAGTTCAGTTCTAGTTCAATTCTAGTTCAGTTCTAGTTCAGTTCTAGTTCTAGTTCAGTTCTAGTTCAGTTCTAGTTCAGTTCTAGTTCAGTTCTAGTTCAGTTCTAGTTCAGTTCTAGTCAGTCTAGTTCAGTTCTAGTTCAGTTCTAGTTCAGTTCTAGTTCAGTTCTAGTTCAGTTCTAGTTCAGTTCTAGTTCAGTTCTAGTTCAGTTCTAGTTCAGTTCTAGTTCAGTTCTAGTTCAGTTCTAGTTCATTCTAGTTCAGTTCTAGTTCAGTTCTAGTTCAGTTCTAGTTCAGTTCTAGTTCAGTTCTAGTTCAGTTCTAGTTCAGTTCTAGTTCAGTTCTAGTTCAGTTCTAGTTCAGTTCTAGTTCCGTTCTAGTTCAGTTTCTACTTCAGTTCTAGTTCAGTTCTAGTTCAGTTCTAGTTCAGTTTCTAGTTCAGTTCTACTTCAGTTCTAGTTCAGTTCTAGTTCAGTTCTAGTTCAGTTCTTAGTTCAGTTCTAGTTCAGTTCTAGTTCAGTTCTAGTTCAGTTCTAGTTCAGTTCTAGTTCAGTTCTAGTTCAGTCTAGTTCAGTTCTAGTTCAGTTCTAGTTCAGTTATAGTTCAGTTCTAGTTCAGTTCTAGTTCAGTTCTAGTTCAATTCTACTTCAGTTCTAGTTCAGTTCTAGTTCAGTTCTAGTTCAGTTCTAGTTCAGTTCTAGTTCAGTTCTAGTTCAGTTCTAGTTCAGTTTTAGTTCAGTTCTAGTTCAGTTCTAAGTTCAGTTCTAGTTCAGTTCTAGTTCAGTTCTAGTTCAGTTCTAGTTCAATTCTAGTTCTAGTTCAGTTCTAGTTCAGTTCTAGTTCAGTTCTAGTTCAGTTCTAGTTCAGTTTCTAGTTCAGTTCTAGTTCATTCTAGTTCAGTTCTAGTTCAATTCTAGTTCAAGTTCTAGTTCAGTTCTAGTCAGTTCTAGTTCAGTTCTGTTAAGTTCTAGTTCATTTCTGTTCAGTTCTAGTTCAGTTCTAGTTCAGTTCTATTTCAGTTCTATTCAGTTCTAGTTCATTCTAGTTCAGTTCTAGTCAGTCTCTAGTTCAGTTCTAGTTCAGTTAGTTCAGTTAGTTCAGTCGAAAAAAAATTTAACGCTCTTATGATGATTAACATTTTGGTTAAGGACGAATAATTAAAATCGTCTCAATACCGTCAAAACTTTTGAAAATTAAATGATTATAAATTTCTCATATTTTCCTCTGAGTGTAGTTTTATTGTAGATATTTATTTCCAAAAGACGTTACATGTAGACGAGAACCACCAAACAAACACTGCCATTGAAATAGATCCCATTGCACTAATGAATGACGCATCGTAAATACCTCGTTTTTTTAACAAACAAAAAAAACACAATACAGCAACAACTACTTACAATAAATGCAACTAAACAACAACAAAACAAGCTCTCTGGCTAACTGGCTACAGCAATAAGATAAACAATAAACCAACTAGTTAAATTTTTTCTCATTTTTTTTTTTTTTTTGCCACAAAAACAAAACGACAAACGCGACGCCTTTGACAAAGTACGTGCCACCTTAATAAAGCGGCGACTAAGTGTTGAATGCTTCCGGCAAATAACAACAACTACAAAAACAACTACGTCAACTACTGCTATAACTATTACTACTACAGCAACAACTATTATTACAACTGCTATAGCAAACTTACAGTTGTTCAAGAAACACACAAAATAAAAAAAAGAAAAGATTCTTCAAGTACCAAGCAAAGCAACAGAGACTTGTTGTGGTAGATTCTTTGCGAGTAGTAAGAAAGAAGCTTACAAGAAACAATATTTCATTCTTTCTATTGTGTATTGGAATAGTAAATATAAATAATAAAAAAAATTAAAAAAAACAAACATTGATCAGCAGGCTACAATAACAGCAACTACAATAAGTACTCCACCTCCTCGTCAAGTAGTTGGCAACTTGCAACAACTCGAAATTGTAAAGACAAATAGTTGTAAATGTTAGCAGTTGTTGTTAATGCATGCATACAATAAGACAACCAGCAGTTGTTGTTGTTGTTGTCGTTATTACTGTTGTGGCAACTACACAAGTATGAAGGAGTTGTTCTCACTCAACCAGGCAGACGTAATTGTTTTAAAGGAAACGTTTTTTAAGAGGCCCATAAAATAATGGTTACACAAGTGTCTATTTGAAATGGTCACTGCTGCCTCCTCTAAAAACATACTCTCTGGTTGTAGTTGGTCTACTGGGCAGACAGACGGACAGACAGACAGACAGTTAGACAGCAGAAGACTTTAACAAATGGCAATAATATTGAACTAAACTTCTTCTCGGGATCACCTGGTCTAAAACTCTGGAATATAAATGATTATTTTGTATGTTCAAAACTATTTATTTGTTTGTTTGTGTTTTATTGTCAAAGTCAGTCGTCTTGTATTTTCTAATTGGTTTAAGTTCCTTGTTTGTTGTTCTATGTTATGGTTGAACATTAGTTTTTATTATTGTTGTTGTTTGGCGATCATTTCCAACACCCCTTTATGAGTGGGGGTATTTATTAAAGGAATTAAATCTTTAGGTCGTGAGAATTGCAGACTTTAGGCCCCAGAAATTAATATATATATATGAGTTCCTCTAACTCCCGGATGCGGGATGCTAACCCACTTCCCCTAGATTGGTGATAGGTCTGCTATCTGCGCGTCCAATCCCGCGGTTCAGCAATGATTCAGCAGTTGTTGCCTACATTCCTGAGACGTCTGTAAGACCATTCAGGATACATGGCTGGGCGCCTTCTAACTCTACCTAGCTTGAAGCGGATGCATCAAAGCCATTGCCCGGGGAATACTTGATCATAGACCGGAAGTAGTTAGCTGCTTGAACTTTTCACAGAGGAATCGTCCTGGCCACTCCCAAGTGATTGGCAGTCAGAAAACTTTCAACCTTTGTAAAGAGCCATCTCCCTAAAGAGCCCCATCCCCCAGAAATGAATAATAAACCTTTATGAAATCGAATCATTCGAACACAATTTCCGAATTTTGAAATCTTTAGAACTGAACTAGAACTAAACTAGAACTGAACTAGAACTGAACTAGAACTGAACTAGAACTGAACTAGAACTGAACTAGAACTGAACTAGAACTGAACTAGAACTGAACTAGAACTGAACTAGAACTGAACTAGAACTGAACTAGAACTGAACTAGAACTGAACTAGAACTGAACTAGAACTGAACTAGAACTGAACTAGAACTGAACTAGAACTGAACTAGAACTGAACTAGAGCTGAACTAGAACTGAACTAGAACTGAACTAGAACTAAACAGAACTGAACTAGAACTGAACTAGAACTGAACTAGAACTGAACTAGAACTGAACTAGAACTGAACTAGAACTGAACTAGAACTGAACTAGAACTGAACTAGAACTGAACTAGAACTGAACTACAACTGAACTACAACTGAACTAGAACTGAACTAGAACTGAACCAGAACTGAATTAGAACTGAACTAGAACTGAATTAGAACTGAACTAGAACTAAACTAGAACCAATGTAGAACTGCTCTAATACTGAACTAGAACTGAACTGGAACTGAACTAAAAAATGAAATAGAGCTGAACTAGAACTCAACTAGAACTGAACTAAAACTGAACTAGAACTAAAAATTCGGAAATTGAACTAATTCCTTAACCCCTCTGCTGATTTGCTAATGATCTTTTTCATTCATGTTTGTTTATAATATTTTTTCTATTCAATTCATTTGTAACTCGTTCCTTACCAACATCAAATTTATGGTTTCAATGTGAACTGTCTTAACCATTTCATATTCCTCTTCCGCTCTCAGTCCCCACAAAAGACATTTAAACTACTTTTTTCTATTGGTTCATCTTCAATTTCCGAGACAACACACTACCAAATGATTTAGTATGCAAGCTTTATTGCAGACGAAGAATTTAAAATAATTTATATATTTTTTTTTCGATAATTTATTGCCATATTGTCACATAACAAGACAATTGTCGTGTGTTGTTCTTGTTTTTCTAGTTTTGTTATATGTCCATCGAAGACAAAATGAATTATTGAATAATAATTTAATTAAAAGGATAAAAAAAGAGAGCAAAAACATTTTTTTTAAAGAATAAAAATTTTTCAAATATTTCTTTAAAAAGTTTTCTCTTTTAATGCAAAATTTTTGGAAAATTCTCAAAATTCAAAATTTTCTCTAGAAAAATTTCAAAATCCTGTTTTTTTGTCAAAAAAATTCAGTTTCATCTAAAAAATACCAATTACGAACATTATTTCCTTAACTAATTTTTGCAACATTGTTGTTTCAACATGTTGCTGTTTTATTATGGCGCAAGTTGCACAACAAAACATTAAATCAATTAATCAATCATATTAATTTGAACATAATTTTTTCCTTATAGTTTGATTGCCTCCACTAAATCAATTAAAACAATTTGTTTTTATTTCTTATTAACATGCCAACATTAATATGAAACTCTAAGCAGTGGAAGAGAAAAAAAATGTTTATAAACATGAACATATGTTTTGCCGTAATGGAAAAAAAAGTCTTAAATTTGCATAAAAAATAATTGAATAATTTGAAATAAAATTTTTAGTTTGTTTATTAAAAAAAATAAGTTTATACAAATTTATTATGGTCTTCAAACAAAACAGGAAAAAGAGGGGTTAGCGAGAGGGAAAATAATATTTAGTAGATTCTTTCAACACATATGTAAACAATTTTGAAAACATCCCAAACTGTCTGGTTTTCTTGTTTTTGGTGCCCCAACTGACAAAATAAACAAACTAACAAATTTGAAAAAAATATTCAAAAAAAAATCAAAGCAACAAAAACAAATAGTATATTTATAAGCAACAACTTGTTGATTATTCCAAGCATGACGCCCAAATATTAAACGCAACAAAAAAACACAAATTATAAAAACCAACACTGTAGCCACTAACGGCCACAACTCATACATTGAGAATTGACTAAGAAATCACAAATTTAAAAAAAAAAAACAAGTAAGAAGTCTATATTCGCCTTTGCCGAATCTTATATACCCTTCACCATAGTGAATTTAAATAATAATATATATTTTATAAAATTTAAATTTATTTCATTTTCCCGTTTATATCATTATTATAGCAATAGCAAAACAAAATAAACAACAACAATGCTAAGCGAAATAAACACACAAAAAACAAAATACACAAGGCAGAAAAACCAAACATACGAAACGAAATACACAAAAGAACAAAAACAAAACACACACCGCAATGGAACTAACAGACACCCAAACATACGAAACTGAATACGCCAAGAAACAAAAACAATATACACAAGGCAATGAAACACACAGCCATCCAAACATACGAAACTGAATACACCAAGAAACAAAAACAACATACACATGGCAATGAAACACACAGCCATCAGAGATACAAGCCGATGCGAAATGATCGGCGGCGACGGCGCAACCATTTTTGGTCGGCGGCGGCTTATTACAGAAAATTTCGGCGTCGGCTAAATTGTCGGCTCAATTTAACTTTTTCTTTAGAAATTGACCTTATAAGGTCTATTATATTGAAAAATCTTTGTATAATAGTCTGTTACATAGAAACCTGTCTCTATATAAGTTTTATTCTGCAGAAAATGGACATTTATAGTAGTTTTCACTATTTTAATATTAGCACAATATTGTGTGGCAACTCTTTTCAATTTGCCATAAGAATTTAAAATAGTGGCAACTCCGTTCAAATTGGTGAAATTATGTTCTGAAATACATGTGCGATTCTAATCTTTATCAGCGGCTACGTTTAAGCCGGCTTAGCTTTTGAGCCGAAAGAAGTCGGCGGCGGCGCGGCTTGCAAAATATTACCGGCGGCCAGCCGCCGATTTGAGCCGTCTCGGCTTGTATCTCTGTAACAGACACCCAAACATACGAAACTGAATACACCAAGAAACAAAAACAATATACACAAGGCAATGAAACACACAGCCATCCAAACATATGAAACTGAATACACAAGAAACAAAAACAACATACACATGGCAATGAAACACACAGCCATTCAAACATACGAAACGAAATAATAAGAAAAACAAAATACACAACGCAATGAATAAGCAGTGTTGTTGTTGTTTATTTTTTATGAAATTTTCAGAGGTTGTCTCGGATTTTTGCTTATATCTCCGTTGTTTATGGACAGATTTTGCTGATTTTAAATAGGAAACTTCTCGAAAGCATGTCTGATAGAATTATTGAAGATTTGGATCCCGAAGATATTTGTGGTCTTCAGAAAACTGATTTCAACAGACAGACAGACGGACATGGCTTAATCAACTTCGCTATCTATAAGGATTCAGAATATATATATACTTTATAGGGTCGGAAAATTATATTTTGGAAATTACAAAGGGAATGACAAACTTATATATTATACCCTTCTCACGAAGGTGAAGGGTATAATTATTAAGAAAAAAATACTACAACCATATTTTCATTCAACAACCCAATGTCCAGCTGTATAATATTCAACCAAACAAAAGAATAACGCAAAATTTTTAGTAAATAACAAAAAAAATAAAACTAGGAAAACTTGCCAAATAAAAAAAAAACACATGAAATTATGACAAAAATTTAAACACAACATAAATAATTATTACCGGTTTAATTTTAGCCGGTTTTTTTCGTTATTAGTTTCTACATCTTTGTTGTAACCCAAAAATGTAATACAAACAAGTAAGAGTGCTATATTCGGCTATGCCGAATCTTATATACCCTTCACCACAGTGTATTTAAAAAATATCAATTCTATAAAATTTTAATTTATTTCATTTTCCCGTTTATATCATTATTATAGCAATAGCAAAACGAACAACAACAACGCTAAACGAAATAAACACAAGTCAGTAAACCAACAGACATCCAAACATACGAAACGAAATACACAAAAAACAAAAACAAAATACACAACGCAATGAAACCAACAGACATCCAAACATACGAAACTGAATACACCAAAAAACAAAAACAATATACACAAGGCAATGAAACATACGAAACGAAATACTCACAAAAAAGCAAAAACAAAATACACAACGCAAAGAAAACAACAGACATCCAAACATACGAAACTGAATGCGCCAAGAAACAAAAACAATATACACAAGGCAATGAAACACACAGCCATCTAAACATATGAAACGAAATACTCAATGAATAAGCAGTGTTGTTGTTGCTTATATCAAAATTTTCAAATTTTCAGAGGTTGTCTCGGATTTTTGCTCATATCTTCGGTATTTATGGATCGATTTTGCTGATTTTAAATAGCGATCTTCTCGAAAGCATGTCTAACAGAATTATTGAAGATTTGAATCTCGCCGTTATCTGGGGTCCTCTAAAAACTGATTTCAACAAACACACAGACGGACAGACAGACAGACGGACATAGCTTAATCAACTCCGCTACCTATAAGGATCCAGAATATATATACTTTATGGGGTCGGAAAATTATATTATAGAAATTACAAACGGAATGACAAACTTATACACCTTCACCTTCGTGAGAAGGGTATAAATAAATTTCTAAATTTGTAGAAATTTTTATGAATGAATGAATACTAATGATGAGTTGTAAGAGGAATAATTTTTTGTAATTCATTAAATTATTTTATTGCTTTACCTTTAGATTCTATTTGAAATTAATTATTTTATTAGGAAATATTTTATTAATTAATTTCTTCCCCCCCCTTTTATTACAGAGGCAAATTTGCTGCTGTACGCCGTGCTATACACAAAAATTCGGGTACACATTTTGCAGCAAAATTTCTAAAACGTCGCCGTCGAGCCCAGTCGTCGGATAAAGAGATTAAACATGAAATTGCCGTTTTGATGTTGTGTAATGAAGCTGATAATATTGTTAAATTGAATGCTGTGCATGAATCACGTTCAGATACAGCGCTATTATTGGAATTGTAAGTTGAATATTTCAAAAATTTTCCAAAGAAATAAGAAAATGGATTTAATTTAAATAGAAAATCGTCTAAAACTATCTATTTTATAAAAAGATTTTTAAAAATGTTGATTTTTGTTTTAATACTCAAATATATTGCTGGCAACATGTTGCTAAACATATAACACTTTAAACATTTTCAAAATTTGTTATTAGATTATTAATTTTGTTTATTAACAAAATTTTTTATTACACAGAGCGACTGGTGGTGAATTACAAACATTTTTGGATAATGAAGAATGTCTTACAGAGGCCCAGGCCCGCATTTGTATGCGTGAAGTACTTAAAGCTCTACAATTTTTACACAAACGTTCTATAGTTCATTTAGATTTAAAACCACAAAATATTTTATTGGCCGGTGAACATATAGAAGGTGAGTATGCTCTTCACATTCGCCATACCATAAAAAGAAAAACTATATCATTTCTCTTTTACTCCCCTCTAGATGGTTTAAAATTATGTGATTTTGGTATATCACGCGTCGTAGCCGAGGGTACTAATGTACGTGAAATCGTTGGTACACCCGACTATGTAGCACCTGAAGTTTTACAATATGAACCGTTGTCATTGTGTACGGATATTTGGTCGGTTGGTGTTTTGGCTTATGTCTTACTATCGGGTTTCTCTCCATTCGGTGGGGAAACAAAACAGGAAACCTTCCTTAATATATCACAATGTGCATTAACATTTCCGGATAAATTATTTGGAGGCGTCTCATCGGCAGCCATTGATTTTATACGTAAAGCATTGCGAATAAAGCCAAAGTAAGTTTTTTTTTAAAAAAATAAATTTTTTAAATAATTTTATTAACTGTTTTTGTTTTGTTAAAATTTATAGTGATCGCATGACTGCTGCAGGATGTCTCGAACACATTTGGCTTAAAGACGAATGTAACATCGATAGACATATTTTTAATGCGATAAACAGTAAGCAACAATTGGAACAACATGATGATGATGATGAAGAAGAAGATGAGGAGGTGGATGAAGAACAACAACAAGAAGAGATAGATGAAGAGCAAGTTGATGAAAATGAACATGAACAGGAAGTGCAGGAAGAAGCTGCTGAAGAGGTACTGTCAGTTAAAGATAACAAACCTCAAGCTATTAGTGTAGACAATTCGGAAGAGGAAGATAATATTCCTGCTAACGATACATATGCTAAATTGGCTTTAAATAAAACAACAAATAGTCACACTAATGGTCAGATCAATGGTCATCACTCATCAGCTCATACAAATGGTTTTACTAATGGTTTTACCAATGGTTTTGCAAATGGTCATTCGACTGCTCTAACTAATGGTCATACGAATGGTTATCTAAATGGTCATTCTAATGGTCATGTTACAGTTTTGAGTAAGGGCCACTCGGCTAATAGTTTTACTAAATTGCGCGATGATTACCATGATAAAACCATTAAGCTAGCGGGAGTTAAATCAACCTCCAATGCCACGACAACAAAAACCACGGCTGTGCACAATGTACCAGCTACAAAAGCCATTACCATACCATTGTGCAGTGTACAACCAACCTCATCTATGCAACACCAACAACAAACACCACCTCAAGAACAACAATTATTACACATACCGGCCAGACGTCATTCATCTGAATCCAATAAAGAAAATACCTTTCTAACCACCAAGAAAATATCAGCCAACAATTGTAATGGCTCCAGTACAGGCAATTTAAAGAAAACATCTTCATCTTCCTCCACCAACTCAACCACAGTCACACAATCGGCTACCGCCACTATACACATAACACCAGCAGCTACCCTTAATACTGCCAATATAGTGGCCACCATTACATTACCCACGGCTACAAATGGGAATGTAATCAATGATAAGGTATCAGTTAATAGCAACAATCATCATTCTTTATTCCCAGATGCCCCTACTACGCCCAAAGTTATACGCAAGGCACCAACTACTGATGCATCACCCACCTCAGTTAAGGCTTTAGTTAAGAAATTTCAACTTGAAGGCGGCGAACAACCCATAACACCACCAGAATTTGCCACCAATGGCAGTAAATTGCAACAGCAGCATCAGGCAGCCCAGCTGCAACAAAGTCAATTAAAATATAATGCCCAAAGCAATGGCAGCAGACCCTCACTGTCCCCACCCAGCTTAGCACATTCTTCGGCCATTACCATTGCGAATTCCTCAAGAAGAGCTTCAGAACCCATCACTGCTATACACAGCAATAAGAAATTAAGTACGACTTCCTCATCGGCTCCCGTAACCCTACCAGTTTCAGCAGCTGCTCATAATTTTAAAACAACATGCGTGTATTGTGTTTCCTGTACAAATTCCTCAACAAATGGATGCAGGCATCCCAATTCCTCAATAACAACAAACAACATTAGCACCTCCTTAGCTGCCTCCGCACAAACAACAGCAACAGCAACAAAAACTTCTTGTTCCACTACACCTCTAAGCAGTAATAGCACAAAATCCTTAATCAATAACAGCAGCAGCAATGGCAGTCTTACTTCCAGCAGTAGTAATGCTAATGCTTCCACCTCTTCTTCAACCACAGCTTTATTATTTGGTCAGCAGCAGCAGCATTCGCATACTCAGCATTTGTTAAATTCCCACCAACATTCGCATCATTCACATCATCATCCTCATCATCATCACCATCACTTACATCATCATAATGGTGTGGTTAAGAGTGCTGCCGCTTCAGCAAATGGTTTAAGTTTAGATCAGGGTATTATTTGTTAGCTAAGGGTCTCTAGGGCGCGAAGGAATGCCAAAAGTTTCTTTCATCGTTTCTTATGTTGTATGTAGTATAGGGTGAAAAATTCTAAAAATATTAATAGTAATAATAATAAAAATAAAAATAATCGTAATCATAATATTAATAATAATAAACATAGTACGAATAGTTATTTAACAAAAAACAAAAAGTATTTCAATTACTTTTTATGTTGTTCAGATGCTGGTGTACCATATGAAGAATTTGTTTAAAACGGGGATATACTTCTTATAAAATTAACTTTTCCTTGTGTGTTAAATAAACCCTTTTTAAGTAGCTGTTGGAAGAAAATTAAACTTTTGTCATTTCTGTTAACTTAAGGCCTTATCAAAGTCTTTGTTTGTTTAGCATTTGTCTAATTTAGCAGAAATTTCAAAAAGTTTAATTCAAAATTTATATATTTTAAGCTTTTAATATAAAAGAAATTGCCCATTTTTTATGAAAAAATCTATAACTTTTAAATTATTAAGCTTTATGGAAGTTAATATAGCAGTTTTTTACATTTACTGTGTAAAAAAATTTATAATAAAGCTTTTTTAGGTTGTAAATGAAATGTTACGGAAAATTTTCTGAAATTCTATAAATTTAAAGAAAATTGTATAGTTTAGTTTTGAAATTCTTTAAATTTCTATTTAAATATTAACTAAGACATTCAAAAGCTTTAAAGCTTACTTCATTAGCTATTAAGTACTTTTATTAGTATTTATTTCATTAATGTCTTAAAGCTTTATAGTAGTTTAATTAAAGCAGTAACACAAATAAAGAATTCTTAAAGCTTTTTAAACCTTTTCAAAACTTGTTCTAAATTTAGCAAAATTTAAAAACTGTAAAAATTTTGGTCTAAAATAAATTAAATTTAAAAGCTTTTTCAAATATTTACAGCTCTTACAAACTTAAAAGCATTTTTAAATATTTGATATAATATTGCTAAAGCTTTTAAGAACAGTTGAAAAATTTCAGCTAAAATCAGCAAAAGTCAATAAAATTTAAAAGCTTTTTCCGAATATTTAAAGCTTTTGAAAACTGTTTCAAAACGTGATCCAAAATCAGCAAAAAAAACCCTTTCAAATTATAGTATAAAATCAATAAAATTTAAAAGCTTTTTCAAATATTGGATAGAATGTTCTCAAAGCTTTTAAAAATAGATGCAAAATTTTAATAAAATTCAGAAATTTTTGAAAACTGTTTCAAATTTTGATTAAAATTTAAAAGCTTTTTCAAATTTTGATTTAAAATTTCAAAGCTTTTTCAAAAAATTTCAAGATTTTAAAAACTGTTTAAAACTTGATGCACAATCAACAAAATTTAAAAGCTTTTGAAAACGGGATTTAAAGTTTAATTAGATATGAATAAAAATCGAAAAGCTTTTTTCGTCCAACTTTTAAATAAATTTCGAGAAGCTTTTAAATTGAGTCAAGGTCTGCAAAACTAGCTAACGACTTTTAAAATTTGACTTCTTTTAGGGCGTTTAATTAAAATAAGCTTTATAAATAAAACTTTTGCCAAGTTTTATATGCAAAGCTTTAGGGATATACTAAAATTTTCCTTATTAATGCTATTTTACTTAGTTCTAGAGCAAAAAATCAACTAATTTATATAGCACTGCAAAGCTTTCTTAGGGGCATTTCTAAACAATTGCAACAATATTGGAGTTTTTAAAAGCTTTTTGGGTCTAGTTTCTTAAAAGCTTTGAGACCTTTTGAAAATTGACTTCATATGAAAAACTCAGTAAAAGCTTAAGTGAATATTACATTTGAAGTTTGAATCCGCAATTTGTTTTTCAAAACCTATTGATCTTTCAGTCACAGATAAAGCTATAGAGTAAAAACAACAAATTAAAAGAAAACTTTTAAAATACAAATTTAGTTTTAATTCTAAATTGTTAAAGCTTTATCTTGTAACTAGGTAATAAACCTAAAAGCTTAGACTAACTTTTAAACAAAAGTTTAATAAACTGTTAAATTGAAAGTTTAAAGTCTACAACTTTGGAAAGAAAGCTTTTTTAAATATGTTGGTAATTAATAGTAAATTGCAAAAAGCTTTTGCTAAACTAAGTTTTCAATTAACTCAAAAGCTTTTTATTATCTGCTAAAAGTTATACTAAAAACTTTTTGATTAATAAAGCTTTTGTTAAAAGTTCTTTATTTCAATGACAGAGAGCTTTAAAGTCCTGCATGATGGAAAAGGAATAACAAATTTGAAAAAAGTATTTAAAATTGTATAAATTATAAAAATTAGATTTAAAATTATTAATTTTTAGGTTATTAAAGTTAATTATTGTAAAAGTATTAATAAATTGTATAAAAAAAGCTTTTAAGTAATCTATAATTAATAAGTTTAATAAGAATTTTTAAATAATGGCCAATTAAATTTAAAAGAAATGGGCAATTTCGAAAAAGAATAACTATAAAAAACTCAAAGGCTGCTTAAAACAATTGAAAATTTCAGAACCTTAAAACTTAAAGCAAAAACAAAAGGAACAGTTTATCAAAAGAGCTAAAAACTTTAATACTTTTTAAAATTATTATTGTTTTAAAACTATTGAAAAGCTGTTAGAAAACTTAATTTGAAATTTGTTACAAAAATTTAAAAGTTTGAAAAGTGGTGAGATTTTCAATTGCTAGTAGATTATATGGAAAAGTGAAACTCTCCAAAAACTTTAGCTGGTTTACTAAAGTATTTGTATAACTTATTACAAAGAAAAGTTTTTCAACCCCCAAACAAATTTAAACTTAAACTATTTAACAGAATCCCCGGTACATCAACATTTTGTTAAGTTAATTACAATTACAAGCAAAAAAGAAACAAGTTAAAGCTTAAACGATTTGATATTAAATGTTGTTTTCTGTTGTAATAACAACAAAAAGTTATAATTTTCAAAAACCTTTTAAAAAACCCTTTAGTTGAAACGTCCTTTGGTTATTCCTGCTGCTAATTAAATGTTTTATTTTAAAACCTAAAAAATAAACAAAAAACTATTTCCAAATCCTAACACTTTCCTTTAAAGGTCTCTATTTTTTGTGATTCTTAATTATTTTTTTTTAAATATATATCTTTATAATTCTATTATTTTAATTAATTTAAAATTTAATTTCGATCTTCATTATTATTTCTTTTCATTTTTTATGAGTGTGAAATGTTTAATTATATAATTTCTTTAATTAAGTTTATTAAAACAACAAAAAGGCAAATTTAGTAAAAAAAAAACATTTATTTAAAATTATATTTTCATTTCTATTTGGTAATGTCCTTATTTTTTATTATTTTAAATTTAATATAATTATTTAAAAAGAAAACTGCTTAATTTTCTTTTGCAAAAATAAAAAGAAAACTTAAATTTTCTTAAAAAAGGCATTAAAATTTACAAAAAAATTTAAATATTTTATTAAACATTTTATTTTGGGTTTATAGAAAACTAGTTTTTTAAACAATTGCTTGTAGATTTTTATTAAAAAATTTAATTACAATTGTTTGATTTAAAATAAAAAGCTTGCAAATTAGTATTATAATAGCAAACAGTTTAATAGAATTTTAATAAAAATTAAACAAAATTTTTAAATTTTATTTAAAAATCTTTTAAACTGTTTAGTTCGTTAATAATTATTATAAAAACAAACATTTCTTAATTTTCTCTTATTTTTATTACACCCCTTAAAACAACAATGATTTTTTTTAGCTAAATGTTAAACTATAATTAAAAAAACATAAACACTTGTTTAAAAACATAAAACATATTTAAATAAAAGTTTATTAAAATTTTAAAAAAATATTAATTAATTTATAAAAAAATATTAATAAAACAAGAAATTATAGTTTTTAGTTTTCATTTATTGTTTTTAAGTTAAAAAGAAAACACCTACACTAATTAATTAAATAATTAATAGCTATAATAATAAATAAATAATTATTATAATTATTACTTTGCTGAAAACTGAAGTGTGTGTTTAAAAAGAGAAAAATGTTATACAAAATAAATATGTAATGAAAAATCAATAAAAAATATTTAAAAACAAACATTTTACACAAAATCTTAAACATTTATTAAGGGATGAATGGCACAAAACAAGAACCATTAAATGTAAATAAAAAAAAAAACAAAATATTAAATAAATAATTGTTAAAATTACACGATATTCATATGAGAAGTTTAACAAGTTTTCACAGACAACACATTTCTGTTAAAAGTTCTTTTATCATTTACACTATACACCCTAAATCAGTTTTATGCTGTTTATTACAAACTATAACCACTAAATCAAAAGTCTGGCAACATTAGCGCAAAATATGCCAAACCAAAATTTGAACTACAAACAAAACGCAATCTAATTTTGATATTATTGGAACTTAAAACAATATTGATTTAATACTAGCAAAATTTTGTAACTCTGGCCACACTGGTTAAATAATTTTTCATAAACTGTTTGCTATAAGTTAACAGCTCTCGATTTATTTAAATACTTGTTGACAATTTACTAAAATTGTCTTTGAATTCAAAGAAAATTATTCGAATGTAGTATTTTTTCAAAAGTCTGGTAACACTGGCACACTAAGTTTTATATAAATAAGTAATTTAAAAGACAACCTAACAAATGACACCAGTTTTAAGCAAAACGGTTTGATACTTTCAAAGTTATAGCAAAACAAAAAATTGTACAAAAATATAAGAAATTTCAGAAATCTGGCAACATTATCAAAATAATTTTCGTTACAGCATGTAATAAAGATAATAAACTAGCGATTGCCTTCAATTTTAAGCCAAACGCTTCAGTAATTTCAAAGTTATAACCGTACAAAGATTTCTAAAAAAAATATAATGAATTTTGAAAATCTGGCAATATTGCTAAAATAAATTTTGTACAACACGCAGCTTAAATCTTTACCTTTCAATTGACACTAATTTCATGCAAATCGTAACAGTACTTTTGGAGTAATAGCTATTTAAACAAACTTAAAATAATAATAAGAAAATCTCAAAAGTGCTAAAAAAAAATTATAATAAATTTCGTAAATCTGGCAACAATACCAACATAATTATCGATACAGCAAATAGTTAATATAATAAACTAGCTATTGTCACCAATTTTAAACAAAACGGTTCAGTACTTTCAAAGTTATAAGCATACAAAGGTTAGTATAAAAATATAATGAATTTTGAAAATCTGGCAATATTGGTAAAACAAATTTTGTACAACACGCAGCTTAAATCTCTACCTTTCAATTGAGACCTTTTGCAAGCAAAACGTAACAGTACTTTTGAAGTAATAGCTTTCTAAAGAAATATAACGTAATAATAATAAAATCTCAAAAGTCTGGCAACGCTGGTGAAACAATTATTACTAAACAAATAGCCTTAATTATAAGCTAACGATTGACTCTTCTTTCACTTAATTCGCTTGAGTATTTTAGAAGTTATAACAATTTTAAAAATCCCTAAAATTAGACAATTTTCCAAAACACGACAACCCTGTTACAACATGGTAACAGCGCCATCTATTGATGGGGTACATGGTTTTTCTGCAGAGCAAAAAATGATAGCTATTTTTAAACGTTAATAACTCGAAAACTACTGAACCGATTTTAATAAATTGTATGTGGTCTTGTAGGCGACATATTGCAGATTCATAAAATTTATTTTGCCAGAGTTGCCATCCTGTTTAAAGTAACAAAAAACTAATTTTAATAATAAAATCGTTATAACACAGGAACTATTGAAGTGATCATTATGAAGTTTGCATAGACTTGTAGAGGGTATTTTGAAAATTATAAAAAACTGTTTTGCCAGTGTTACCACCGTATTAAAAAGGGCAAAAAACTAAGTACAAAGAAAAACGATCTTACACCATAACTACTGAACCTATTTCGATCAGTTTGGTATGAACTTGTAGAGGATAATTTTAAGATTATGAAAAATTATTTTGGCAGAGTTACCACCTAGTTAATACTGACGATAAATAAGTAATTATTTTCAAAACGTTATTACACCTAAACTACTAGACCAATTTCGTTGAACTTGGTATGGACCTGTAGGGAATATATTCTAAATTAAAATCATATCGTTTTACAGAGTTGCCATCTTGTCGAATGTGAAAAAATATTAATATTATTATTTCCTATTTTATTATGAAAAAATAAAGTTGGCAACTCTGGCAAAGTAAATTTTTATAACCAACAATGTGTCACTCACAAGTGCATATAGATATTAACCAATATCAGTTCAGTAATATTTGTGCTGTAAAATAAAGAAAAATTATTGTACTTTATTTACTCCACTTTTAACAGGGTGGAAACTCTGGAAAAATAATTTTTTATAATCTACAATTTGTCACCTACAATTTCATGTCAAACTTATCAGAATATATGCAGTTGTCTTGGAGTTATAACGTTTTTTCTATTGCACTAATTTTTTGCTACTTTTAGCTAGGTGGCAACTCTGGCAAAATAAATTTTAAAATATTTAATATATCTCCTATAAGTCTATGCTAATTTCAACGAAATTGGTTCAATAGTTTTAGAGTTATATCGTTTTTTCATATTGTAATTAGTTTTTAGTTACTTTTAACAAGGTGGCAACTCTGGTAATATAAATTTTCTTAATCTTGAATTTGACCTCTACAAATCCCCATACATTTTATTGAAATCGGTTCAGTAGTTTCTGTGTTATAACGTTTTGAAAATTAGTGTCTGATGGACAAAATTTTTCACTTTGCAAAAAAACCATATACCCAACCAATAGATGGCGCTGACTCGATGTCGTGGCAGGGCTTTCGTGTTTTGGAAAATAGGTCGAATTTAGGGATTTTTATAATTGCTATAACTCAGAATGTACTCTATCAAATTGAGTGAAACTGGTGTCAATCTTTAGTTTATAATTTTAGCTATTCGTTTTATTAAAAATTATTTCGCCAGGGTTGCCAAACTTTTTGAAATTTCTTATTATATTGTAAGGTGGCTTTAAAATGCTACATCTCCTAAAGTACTGCCACGATTTTAATGAAATTAGTATCAATCGATAGTTGTATAATTGAGCTACATGTTTTTGGAGAACTCATTTCACCAATATTGCCAGACTTTTAGAATTTGCATTATTTTCATAACATATTTTGACTAGTTATAACTTCGATAGAACTCAACCATTTTTAGTAAAACTGAAGTCAATCGTTAGACTACAATTCCTAGTATAGAATATTGGAAAATTTTATTTATTAGTGATGCCAGATTTCTGAAATGTGCTTAATATATATAACATACTTTGCCTGAATATAACTTCGAAAATACTTAGCCGTTTTTAGAGCAACTGGAGTCAATCGCTAGGTAATTATTTCAATCGCTAGGTAATTATTTTACTAGGGTTGCCAGATTTTTGTAATTTATATATAAGATATTTTCACTTGCTATAAGTTTCAAAGTACTCAATCATTTTAAATGGAACGTTTATAAGGTGGCTTAAAAATGCTTTATTTCAAAAACTGCTGTCACGATTTGAATGAAATTAGTGCCAATCGATAGTTATATAATTGAGCTACTTGTTTTTGGAAAACTTATTTCACCTATATTGCCAGATTTTTAGAATTTACTTAATTTTTTCAATATATTTTTACATGTAATAACTTTGAAGGTACTTAATTATTTTAAGTGAAACTGGTGTCAATCGTTAGATTACAATTAAATGTGATGCCAGATTTTTGAAATTTGTTTAATATTTATAACATATTTTGTGTGATTATAACTTTGAAAGTACTTAACCGTTTTTAGTGCAACTGGAGTCAATCGCTAGATTGTAATTTCTACTATATGCTGTTAGAAATTATTTTACTAATGCTGCCAGATTTTTGGAATTTGCTTTAAAATATTTATAAAATATAATATAATAACTTCAAAAGTTCTTAACCATTTTAAATTAAACTGGAATCAATCGCTAGGTTATTATTTCCGCTATATGATGTTGGACAAATTATTTTAACAGTATTGCTAGACTTTGAAATATTTAAACATTTTTCTTAAAATTTTTCTACAAGCATTTATTTTTCGTAAAACAGAAACCGGTTGACTATTGCTGTATGAAAAAAAGTTGAACAGTATTGCCAGACTTCCTAAATTTACAATTTTATGAGTTTTTCTACAAAATTACCCTAATTTTTCTTAATTTCTGCCAAAATATTAATCAAAAATCTATGCCATTATCATATAAAAGCTCAAAAATTAGAAAACATAGAAAAAATCATTAACGCACAAAGAAAATGATAATAATTCATACAATTTGCAAACCAAATTATAACAATTAGACAATGATGAGATAATAAAAATTATACAAAAATCTTTAAACTAAAATATTATAGAAAATTATAAAGAACAGAGCTTATATTAACAGCAATTTAATGAAAAGTTTTAACTATTTCCGGTACAATAAAAACTTTTTAAATCTAAAAAATAACGAAATTATAAGCAAAATTTATAACATACTTTTAAGAGCTTCAATAAATTAAAAGAAATACAAGCGGCCCTAATGTATGTGTAACAACTAACGATTTAAATTAGAAAGACAGCATTTTAAAAGACTGTAAACATTCAAAATAAAAATTAGCTAAAATATTCAAAATTAAATTACAAAAAAAAAATATGCATCAATAAAGAATAGATAAATAGCAGTAAAGATGACGAAAATTATCGTATAAAATCAACGTAACCATTAAAAATTAACTTTTAATAAATGTTGTTAAGTGTTCATTACAAAATTAAACAAAAAGAAGAAACATCGCTCAAACATATCAAATCATTTTAAACGAAAAAAATAAAAAAGAATATGAATTGTTGATGTTTTTAAAACAAATTTAAAGAAATATTTATAATGTACATATAAAACTTGAAATATTTATCCAAATCTATTTGTATATGTGTCAATTTATCTATGAAAAATTAAAGTGTTCATGGAAGTTAATAAATAATACAAAAATTATTATATGTATTTAGCTTAATGAAGGTTTCTTTTACTTTACTTCCCTCCTTTGATAAAAACAAATAACTTTTAGATGTGTTTAATTATTTATTCAAATATATTTGGCAAGCATATTTACATATACATATAAATGACTGGATTTTAAAGAATTTTAGAAAAACATTAAATATTTACACTTAAAAAAAACACTTACAAAATAATCCAGAAATTTTGAAAAATTTTAGTAGCAGCTCTTAAAGAAGCTGAAAAAAACTTAAATTAAATGTTATTGCGTGATGAAAAATAAAATATCTATATAAAAAATTTAAAATTATTAAATTGAAATATTGAATGTTAAAGAAAAATGTTAATGGTAGTTATAAGAAAAGTAATAATTATATTGAAATAATCATAAAATACTCTACAATACAAAAACATCAATTCTTATATTAGAAGATACCATTCAAGAAAAAAGAGATTTCCATGGGCACAACTCCAAATTTGTATAATTTTACTTTAAAATTATGTAACTGAAGGTATTTTAGTAAAAAATACAAATAATTTCAGTTTTTTCTTTATAATTAAATTTAAAACGGTCCTAGATCTCTCAAAATTTGTGTTGTAGAGTTAGCTAATAAATTAAGACAGTGTAAATTCATTTAAAACTATTTTTATTTAAATTTTTTTTCAAAATGACAACATAATGGAGGTATTCCTTAGTTTCGTTAATTGTGTAAAAAAAGAGTATAAAAATCCAAAGAAAATTATTATTCTTAAATAAGCATTACCTTTTTTTCACTTGCAAAAGTTAAGAAATTTCATAATAATCACTAAAAATATATAAATATTAACTACATGGCAACTCTGGTAATCTAAATTACAGTGTTTAGTCTGAAACAAGTAATTTTCTAAATATTTATTGCATTTTTCCCTGTTTTGAATAAATAGTAATTAAAAATTACTAATTTTCCTCAATCAGCAAATAGTAACACAATGGCAACTCCGGCAAATTATATTTTTTTAATATTCAATTTATTCTCAACACAATAATATCAACTTGAACAAAATCGGTATAGTAATTATTGTGTTATGATGTTTTTCTGTATTACTTAGTTTTCGTCTTGTTTTTACCAGCTGGCAACACTGTCAAAATAAAATTTCAAAATCTGTTATATATTTTCTACATGTCCATTTAAAGTTAAGTAAAATTGGTTCAGTAGGTTTTGAATTATAACGTTTTTTCTGTTGTACTTAGTTCTTGCTATTTTCGACAAGCTGGCAACACTGGTAAAATAAAATTTCAAAATCTTGAATGTACTACCTACAAGTCTGTGTAATGATCAATTAAATTGGTTCAGTAGTTTTTGTATTAGAACGTTTTCTTTGTAATACTCCTTTTTTAGACTCTTATCAAGGTGGCAACCCTGGGAAAATACATTTTTTAAATCTGGAATATAGCCACTACAAATCCATAGAAAGTTTATTGAAATCGGTTAAATAGTTTTTGTGTTACAGCGTTTTCTTCTGTTATACTTAGTTCTTACCATTTTCGACAAGCTGGCAACTCTTGCAAAATAATTTTTTTGAATCTAGGTTAAATCGGTTAAATAGTTTTTGTATTATTATGTTTTTTCTGTTGTACTTAGTTTTATTACCATTTGTAATATGATGGCAACACTGACAAAATATTTTTTTAATTTTTCAGTATGTCCCCTACAAAACTATGCGAACTTCTTAAAAATCAATTTAGCAGTTTTTGTATTATAACATTGTGAACTTAACAATTGGGTTTTTGTCACTTTAAACAAGGTGGCAACTCTGGCTAAATAAATTTTCTAAATCTTCAATATGTCCCCTACAAGACCACATAAGGTTTGTTGAAATTGGTTCAATAGTTTTTAAGTTATAACCGTTTGAAAATAGGCATCTGTTTTTGTATTGCAGAAAAACCATGTACCCCATCCATAGATGGCGCTGTAACGATATATAAACAGGGTTGTCGTGTCTTGGAAAATTGGTCGATTTAAGGGATTTTTAAAATTACTATAACTCATTTATTACTTCATAGAATAAAGTAAAAGTGGCGGCAATCGTTAGGTTGCAATTTAAGCTATTGGTTTTGTTAAAAATTATTTTACCAGGGTTGCCGAATTTGCGCAAATATGACTTTGTTATTTAAGTTGCTTAAAATAGTTTTTACTCTAAAAGTACTTAATTGATTTTAATGAAATTAAAGTCAAACGAAAGCTGTAATCTTAAGCTAGATTACTAATTGATTTATTGAAAATATAAGTGTCCAGTATTGCCAGACTTTCCAGTGTTGGCAGATTTTCCATATTTTAGAACACTTTGATTACGATTAGTTTAAATTCGAAGGAACTTCAGAGATTGAAATAAAATTAAATAGATTTATTCGAGGTATTAACTTCGATCAATCGATCTATGAAAAATGATTTCATAAGAGTTGCCAGATTATTTAAATTGTCATTTATTTAAGACAGACAACAGATACCTATTTTCACAAGGATATAACACAAAAACTATTGAACCGATTTGTAATAACTTGGTATAGCATTATAGGAAACATATTGAAGAATTTAAAAATGTATTTTGCCAGAGTTGCCACCTTACTATAAGTGATGAAAAATTGTTTGCAACTAATTCCTAATTTCAGAAGTTTATAACTCAAAAACTATTGAACTAATTTGGATGAGGCCTATTAGGGGACATATTAAAGATTCTGAAAATTTATTTAGCTAGAGTTGCCAGCTTGCTAAAAATGCAGAAAATATACAATTAGTTTTTAGAACGATGTAACTCAAAAACTGCTTAAAGTATTTCGTTGAATTTTGCATGGACTTGTGGAGAATATATTTAAGATTATAAAAATTTATTTTGCCAGAGTTGCCACCTTATTAAAATTGTTGTAAAAATAAGCGCAACGGATGTATACTTTCATAACACAAAAATTACTAAACAAATTTCGAAAAACTTTCTTTCGATGAGAAGGCAATATAATTAGGATTCTAAAAATTTAGTTTTACAGAGTTGCCTTCTTTTTAAAAGTGAATAAAAGTACAAATATATATATATGTTTATTAAAGTCGATCAAATTTGTATGGCTATAATATTGAATGATTTTATAGGCAATATATTTTACCAGAGTTGCCACCTTGCAAGTTTTATTATAAAACGAGGAAAATGGTTGAACTAGTATTCGTTTTCTGTATAAGTTTTAAAGCTGAAATGTTGAAAATAATCTAAAAACAGCTAATAAATAGAAAGGCTAAACTAAACACCAAAATTTGTTATAACAGAGTTAGTTGCCAAGTGTTTCAAGTTAAAAATTTTATATGTTAATTGAACATAAATATTAATTATTCCCATTATATTGTCATGTACTGTACTGTTAATTTTGAAAAATTAGTAATACACAAATTTAAAGAAATCCAATTTTTTTAGAAATTAAAAATCCATTAGTTTTTAAAGATAAAACATAACATGCTATTAATACAATTACTTTTTGAATTATTTTTAATTAAAATTAGTTAGTTAATATATATGTAATTGTATGCATAAAATTTATTCTTAATTTACTCTTAAAAAAATTTGAAATTAATAATAAAAATTAACTTTAAAAAAAGTGTTCAATGTTTGAAAAAAATTGGAAATGATGAATTTATTGGAAGTTGATAAAGAGGTGAGTATGAAATAATAAAATAATAAGGAGTCTTCCTTTTCTAAATAAGCAATAATTTTCCAAAAGTGTTTTTAAGTAACCCAACAAACAAATTAGGTTTAAATGTGAGAGCTGTTTAAAAATTTCGTAAATTTTTACGACTAATAGGAATTAAGAATGGAATTCGCGAGTTCAAGAAGTTTAAATTTAGATACTTACTTTAATTTAAAAAAAATGCTTTCAATTTCCAATTAAAATCAAATTTTATTAAACTTTTTTTTCAGAAATTTTTATTAGATTTGTATTTTTTTCTTTATTTTAAGAATTTCTTTACATTATTTTATATAATTTTTTTATTAATATCATAATTGTTTTTGTTATACCATTTAAGTCCCAAGCTATTTTTTACCAAATAAATAAAATATTCAAAATTTTAGAAAAATAAATGAAAGTTTAATATGAAAAAACTTTAAATTAATAAAACAGGTCATCGATTTTTAAACCAAAGATCAGTGTACTTATGTAAAGAAGATACGCTGAATCCGAATTTGATCTCAGAATTTCTTAATCACATCAAGTTTTTGAGTTATAGTGTCCTAAAGTTTGAAAACCTCCTTTTTTTAGTCATATTTTTAAGACTTTAGAATAGCTTGAAGAAACATTTATTTATAAAATCTGTTATATCATCTGAAAGTTAAATCTCACTACTTTCATATAAAGTCTTAACCTTTGTTATATAGTCTTACTGCTTTAAGAAATCTTAACCTAAAATTTACATAGTATTAACTAGTTATACGAAATTTATTCATAATTTCAATTCCAAATTTCATTCAAATATTAACACCCACTGTACCCATACATTTATACTCCTTCCTTTTCCACAATCTCAGACACAACAACTGAAAACCAATAACGGAAATGCAAAATGTTCACATATGGTAGAAAACATGCAATGCGTTCAAAACATTCAGACAAAAAACGTATTGAAATCGTTTGCTAGAAAATAAACAAAATTTATGTCAACGTAAAGAACGAAAACAACAATCGTATAACACTTTCGTTAATCTATTTTTATTTAATATTCACCAAAAATAAAATTTACAAAAAAAAAAACAACAAATTCATGGCGTCTAGCATGAAGGAAAACACACGAAAAAGAGAATCATTATTTATGTGTTTTTTACACAAAAAAAGTTGTGATTTATTAAAAACGATAAAACACACTAAATAATAAATCCATCAGTTAGTTGTGTGGACCACGTGTAGTGCGAAAGTTTTGAAAAGAATATACTCCGTGTGCGTAAAAATATTGAAAATTTAAATAAATCTTGAAATTTATTCTAAAATTTCGAAATTCAGTAAAAAAACATAATTTAAATAAAAGTGTTAATAAAATAATATTTAAAATAATTATAAAGCTAATATTTTATAACAATTTTCAAATTATTTGAAAAATTTCGAAATCAAGTGAAAATTTATAATAAAAAATTTAAATAGACGAATATTTAATTAATATTTTAAAACTAATTTCAAATATTTCAAAAATGTTTCTAAATTTTTAATTGAATTTCAATACTGTGCGAGTAAAAATAAAATATTAAATTTAAATGTTTCGAAATTGTATTGAAAAAAAAGTTTTAAAATATAACAAAGAAAAATATCAAATTTATATATCGAGTGGTACAGATTTGTTACAAAATCTTTAAAATAGACCAACGATTTCCAATGTCGGAAATATTCTCATCGCCTCCTAAAACTTAAACAATAAGGGACCTGTTCCAATTTTTGCCATAGTTCTTGAAAATATAACAGATAGAAAATTTTAGGGTTTAGTCTTTCAAGATCGGTTTATATCCTAAGAGATCTGTATCTTGTGAACGGTAGAAGTATAACAGATTGTTATTAGATCTTTTATTTCTAGATACGTAACATGTAGTAGAAATAAACTTTTCTCCAAAAAGATCTAGATAAAGTATTAAGAACAATGGCGAATTTTAAAATACATTTAACAATCTGTTTAATATATCTGATAACTCATAGTAAAACTGAGGCCCGACCAATACAAGAGATAACGGAAACAAGAAATCCACCAGAAACACAAATACCAGCGGGTAAAGTTATTTCGTAAAAAAAAAAATAAAAAAATAAATTTCCAAAACGAGTTTCTGAATTGGACCCTAAATATAAGTAGTCTAAATTTTAACCTATATAACCTCTATTATGCCCTAGGTTTCTCACAAGCCACGAACGAAGAACTAAAACCCAGTGAAGTTCAAAAGGCGGTATGTACAGTAACCTCCGGCGATGTACGGGCCAGTGCAGAGGCCTTCACAACCCGAGAACTAAAAGGTGTATGTGGTTCTACAGAAATGTTAAAATCATTTCATGATTTAGAGCAAAGATTACAACAAGAAATGCAAAATATACAAAAACTTCTACAAGATCTACACCGACAATTTGTAACCAAAGGAATAAACGAAGAACAAACTCTAAGCGAAAGATCCCCAGAACCCGTAACATCAGCTGGTATTGTAAGCAATACTATAAATATAACACCAGCTCCAGCCTTTAAATTTCAACCTATACCCAATGGTGAAAATAAACAGCAAAAAACCAATGAAATAAGTAAAAATTATTATCAGTTACCCAAATTAAAATCTTTACCAACTCAAGAACAGAATAAGGCGGCTACCACTATAAGGGATCAGGAGACTAAAAAATATAATAATACTCTTATCACAAATAAAGATGTTAAGGTTTACACCTACTACTGGAGAATGGAGAATTTTACACAGAATATTAAAACTGGCAATAGTTTAAGTATGGAAAGTCCCATATTTTCCATAAGAGGTAAGGTTTTTGACTTCGTTCTATATAAAATATTTAAAAAAATAAAATGTTTATTATATTATAGGCAAAGCATTGAAAATTAAAGCTTTCTTCCAACATTTACACCGCGATTTTCTTTATTTACAACTAGAGGATTGCTCTTCTTCGCCTCAATTGGGTTCGGGCAATAGTATCATTTTAGATACGGGTGCTATATTTAAGGAAATTAAAAGTGACAATTTTAAATATAAAATGTCTATATTGGATCAGGTAGTTTTTTATATTTAAAATTTTATTTAAATTTTATATTAATTTTGATTATTTTCTTCATAGAGTAAGAAACGTTCCTCGGATTTGGTTTCCCAAGAATTTGATAATCATGATAGCGGTTTTTTGATACCAAATAGTGCTTTAATCGATAGTCCTTTTATTAAGGATGATTCTTTGTTAATACAACTATTTTTGTATTTATAGTTTACTGAATCTAAAAAAAATAAAGTGGTTTTAAGAAAAATAAAACGAGAATAACGAAGAAAATTTTCCTTCCCTTGTTTTATGATCTGAATTAAAAGTTATTTTCAAAATTCTCAAAACTTCAAGACTATAACTGGTGAATACATTAAAAATAGATTAGACTGGTCAATGGACAATAATCTAGACTATATATAAGACTGTAGTCCGGGCAATACTATATATTCTATATTATAGAAAATTCTATAGTCTGTACTATAGACAAGACTATAGTCTGTACTATAGACAAGACTATAGTCTGTACTATAGACAAGACTATAGTCTGTACTATAGACAAGACTATAGCCTGGACTATAGACAAGACTATAGTCTGGACTATAGACAAGACTATAGTCTGGACTAAAGACAAGACTATAGTCTGGACTATAGACAAGACTATAGTCTGGATTATAGACAAGACTATAGTCTGAACTATAGACAAGACTATAGTCTGGACTATAGACAAGAGAATATTCTCTGGACTATAGACAAGACCATACTCTGGAGTATATACAATACTATAGTCGGTTCTATAAACAATACTATAGTCTGGACTATAGACAATACTATAGCCCGGACTATAGACAATACTATAGTCTGGACTATAGACAATACTATAGTATGGTCTATAGACAATACTATAGTATGGTCTATAGACATGACTATACTCTGGACTATAGACAGTACTATAGACAGTACTATAGGCTGGACTATAGACAATACTATAGTCTGGTCTATAGACAAGACTATAGACAATACTATAGTCTGGACTATAGACAATACTATAGTATGGTCTATAGACATGACTATACTCTGGACTATAGACAGTACTATAGGCTGGACTATAGACAATACTATAGTCTGGTCTATAGACAAGACTATAGACAATACTATAGTCTGGACTATAGACTGGACTATAGACAATACTATAGTCTCTACTATAGACAAGACTATAGTCTGGATTATAGACAAGACTATAGTCTGGACTATAGTCTGGATTATAGACAAGACTATAGTCTGGACTATAGACAAGACTATAGTCTGGATTATAGACAAGACTATAGTCTGGACTATAGACAAGAGTATACTCTGAACTATAGACAATACTATAGTCTGGACTATAGACAAGACTATTCTCTGGACTATATACAATACTATAGTCGGTTCTATAAACAATACTATAGTCTGGACTATAGACAAGACTATAGTCTGGACTAAAGACAAGACTATAGTCTGGACTATATACAAGACTATAGTCTGCACTATAGACAAGACTATAGTCTGGACTATAGACAAGACTATAGTCTGGACTATAGACAAGACTATAGTCTGGACTATAGACAAGACTATAGTCTGGACTATAGACAAGACTATAGTCTGGACTATAGACAAGACTATAGTCTGGACTATAGACAAGACTATAGTCTGGACTATAGACAAGACTATAGACAATACTATAGTCTGGACTATAGACTGGACTATAGACAATACTATAGTCTGGACTATAGACAAGACTATAGTCTGGATTATAGAAAAGACTATAGTCTGGATTATAGACAAGACTATAGTCTGGACTATAGACAAGACTATAGTCTGGATTATAGACAAGACTATAGTCTGGACTATAGACAAGAGTATACTCTGAACTATAGACAATACTATAGTCTGGACTATAGACAAGACTGTACTCTGGACTATAGGCATGACTATTGTCTGGACTATAGACAAGACTATTCTCTGGACTATATACAATACTATAGTCGGTTCTATAAACAATACTATAGTCGGTTCTATAAACAATACTATAGTCTGGACTATAGACAATACTATAGTCTGGACAATAGACAATACTATAGTCTGGACTATAGACAATACTATAGTATGGTCTATAGACAAGACTATACTCTGGACTATAGACTGTACTATAGTCTGGACTGTAGACAATACTATAGTCTGGACTATAGACAATACTAGAGTCTGAACTATGGACAATATTATAGTTTGTGCTATAAAAAATACTATAACCTAGACATGACTATAAATGAACTTCATCAAAATAATATTAAAATTTAAAACATATTAAACTTTCATATATTTTTATAAGACTTTTTTTATAAAAATCAAATTTTTAACTCTTTACTAAAAATATATTTTAAAATATTTTATTAAGTTTCCAAATATATAAATTTTAAAAAAGTAAATAATTGTTAGTTCTGTTAAAGGATTTTTCAAAATAATATCAGATTATTTTTGTTAATATTTAGGTATTCATATTTTTAAATTTAGTTAAAGTTAATAAAATTTTCAAATGATCAGGTAACAAATATAAAAATTACAAATTACATTTTACATAAATATTGAGGCAATTTTTGTTTTTTTTTTATTGATTTTTCTCAATTTTGCTTAATTTATTTTTTTTTTATTTTTATTATTTTTTATTTAGTTTTTTTTTAATTATTTTTGTGTTTTTATCATTTTATATTGTTATGTTTAAATATGTTTTTGTTTTTTTTTTCGAAAATATTTTAAATAAATAAATATTAATAATTAAATATAAATATTGAATTGAATAATAAATATATAATATATTTTTGTATGTTGTTTATGTTTATAATAAATTATTGCGCAAGCTTACATCACATTTTTAAATAAATTTAGGTTTATTATTTTTTTGTTTTATTATTTTTATTTTAAGGAAAATAAGTTTAAGAAATTTCTTTTAAAATCATTTATGTTGAATTAAAATTTAAAATAAATTTAAAATTAGACCCGTTAATTTAAAGCTTAATATTTGATTAAAATTATGACGTCTTCATTTTAAATTTTGTAATATATAAAGAAAAAATGATCAATATTAAATCTTTGGTTAAGCCTAAGCTTAACATTTCGTTAACTTAACAGGTCTTAATTATTAAAATCATTTGATTTCAGAGTTTTTTTTTATATAATTGAGAATATTGAGTGTGAAACGATTTCTTATAATATTTTTAGTCTCTATTGACTAGTCTATGGACCAGTCTATTCTAGTCTAGTCTGAGGATTAGTCTATGGACTAGTTTCAAAATTCAAAAAACTTCAAGAATATAACTGTGAATAGATTAAACTTTAAATAGTGTGGTCAATAGACAATAATCTAGACTATTGTGTAGACTAGACGACTATAGATAAGACTGTAGTCCGGGCTATACTATGGACTATGGACAAGTCTATAGTCTGGGCTATAGACAAGTCTATAGTCTGGACTATAGACAAGTCTAAAGTCTGTACTATAGACAAGTCTAAAGTCTGGACTGAAGACAAGTCTAAAGTCTGGACTATAGACAAGTCTATAGTCTGGACTATAGACAAGTCTATAGTCTGGACTATAGACAAGTCTATAGTCTGGACTATAGACAAGTCTATAGTCTGGACTATAGACAAGTCTATAGTCTGGACTATAGACAAGTCTATAGTCTGGACTATAGACAAGTCTATAGTCTGGACTATAGACAAGGCTATAGTCTGGACTATAGACAAGGCTATAGTCTGGACTATAGACAAGGCTATAGTCTGGACTATAGACAAGGCTATAGTCTGGACTATATAGACAAGACTATACTCTGGACTATATAGACAAGACTATAATCTAGACTATATAGACAGGACTATAATCTGGACTATAGACAATACTATAGTCTGGGCTATAGACAGGACTATTGTATGAAATATAGATAAGACTATTGTCTGGATTATAGACAAGACTGTAATCTGGACTATAGACAAGAATATAATTTGGCCTATAGACAAAACTATAGTCTGGATTATAGACAAGGCTATAGTCTGGATTACAGACGAAACTATAATCTGGACTATAGACAAGACCTTAGTCTGGATTATAGACATGACTATAATCTGGACTATAGACAAGACTATAGTCTGGAATATAGACAAGACTATAGTCTGGACTATAAACAAGACTATAGTCTGGACTATAAACAGGACTATAGTATGGACTATAGACAAGACTATAGTCTGGACTGTAGACAAGACTATAGTCTGGACCATAGACAAGACTAGAGACAAGACTATAGTCTGGACCATAGACAAGACTATAGTCTGGACTATAGACAAGACTATAGTCTGGACCATAGACAAGACTATAGTCTGGACCATAGACAAGACTATAGTCAGGACTATAGACAAGACTACAGTCTGGACTATAGACAAGACTATAATCTGGATTATAGACAAGGCTATAGTCTGGATTACAGACGAAACTATAATCTGGACTATAGACAAGACCTTAGTCTGGATTATAGACATGACTATAATCTGGACTATAGACAAGACTATAGTCTGGACTATAGACAAGACTATAGTCTGGAATATAGACAAGACTATAGTCTGGACTATAAACAGGACTATAGTATGGACTATAGACAAGACTATAGTCTGGACTATAAACAAGACTATAGTCTGGACTATAAACAGGACTATAGTATGGACTATAGACAAGACTATAGTCTGGACTGTAGACAAGACTATAGTCTGGACCATAGACACGACTAGAGACAAGACTATAGTCTGGACCATAGACAAGACTATAGTCTGGACCATAGACAAGACTACAGTCTGGACCATAGACAAGACTATAGTCAGGACTATAGACAAGACTATTCTCTGGACAATATACAATACTATAATCCGGACTATAGACAAGACTATAGTCTGGATTATAGACATGACTATAATCTGGACTATAGACAAGACTATAATCTGGACTATAGACAAGACTATAGTCTGGACTATAGACAAGACTATAGTCTGGACTATAAACAAGACTATAGTCTGGACTATAAACAGGACTATAGTCTGAACTATAGACAAGACTATAGTCTGGACCATAGACAAGACTATAGTCAGGACTATATACAAGACTATAGTCTGAACTATAGACAAGACTATAATCTGGACTATAGACAAGACTATAGTCTGGACTATAGGCAATACTATAGGCTCGACTAATCAATAGACCAGTCTATGGTCTAGCTTATATACTCGTCTCTTGGTTAGTACATTGATTATTCTATTGACTAGTCTATGGTCTGGTATATTAACTAGTCAATATAATTGTCTATGGACTAGTCTATATACTAGTCTATGAACTAGTCTCTAGGCAGGAATAGTCTATTGACTAGTCTATAGATCTATAGTCTATAGTCTTTGAAATATGCTCTTGACTAGTATATGGACTGGTCAATGGAGTAGACTATGGGCTAGTCTATAAAATAGTCACTAACTAGTCTATAGACTAGCCTATTGACTAGAGTATGGACTGGCCTATTTATTACTGTGTGGACTAGTCTATTGACTGGTATAGCGTCACTATTCTCGCGGTATCAGAAGAACTCAGTCAGACGATTTTATATTGAAAAGAGGATATTCAATCCAACACTAATTATATTTTATCTCTTCTCAATTATATAAAAAACTCTCTTTTTGTTAAAAAACATTAAATAAAATTTAAATTTTGTTTAAAATTTCTAAGCATATTTCTGTTTCTCTTTTTATCCCATGTATTCTTTCACTAGTATTTTTTAGATGATATCAAGGAGTAGGTCTTAAGGTTTCTTAAGATATATAATTATTTTTTTTTTTTTTTTGTTTTCAGTTTAATTTTGCTTTAATTTTTTATTATGGTAAGTATTAATGTTAAATATATATATCTGGGTAATTGAACTTGTTTTGTGTTTTTTTTATCCATTAGTTTATTATTATTAAAGTTTTTATAGTCAGACTTTAGGAAGAAATTAAAAAGCTTTATATATAAAAAAATTAAACATAAATTAAAAAAAGCTTGAAAATTGTTAAACATTTTCATTAAAAAAAATAAAAAATCAAGTCTTTCTTAAAAGGTAGTTAGAGAGAATTTAGTTTTTTAAAAAATAAAATTTTATTTTATAGATTTTATTTAGTATATAAATAAAAAATTGTTTTTTCTTTAAATAACGGCAGGATTTCTATAGCAAGAGTTTTCTTTTTCATTTTTAAGGGTTAAAATTTTTATAAGACTTAATTAATTTTGTTTTAAATGCAATTTGAATGGAATGATTTGTTATTTTTTTTATTAATAGTTTTTTTTTCGTAAAATTTTTGTTTTAGTAGGGAATGTATAAGTAACTGGGTTTTATAGCAAGTTTTTTTTAGTACTACATAGAATAAAATACTAAACTAAACTACATATTCATCATAACAAGATTTTTGAAAAAGATACATAAGTACAAAACTACAATGTTTTCAAAAAAATATTTAAAATATTCAATGAAATTTAAAATATTAATTAAATATTGTTTTATAAACCTTTAATAAATTATTATTATTAAAGGCTGGTTTGCAGGATTTTCCATAAATTATTAAGTTTAAAGAAAAATTTTATAAAATTTTTTTGATTTTGAAAACATTGCAGTTTATTTTTATCATCTTTTCAAGAGTAACTATGGACCATAAAATTATTTTCTTTTGTTATTGATTTTTAAAAGGAATAAAGTTAGTAAAAAATATATCTATCACTTAGACTCTAATGACTAAAAAGACAAGAATATAAAATCTTTAAAGAAAAATAAAAACAAAATCTCGATTTGAAACAATTTGTAATTGGAAGAAAAAAAACTTATTCTGAAATTAATTTTGCAATTTGTACAAGTTCTACTTTATACAAATAACAAAAACTTGTATAAAATAGCTGAAAATATTTACTCGTAGTATATTTGCAAGAGTACTTTGAACTTTTTATAGAATAAAAGATCTAGTAAAAACACTTCTGCAAGACCAAACGTATTTTCAAGTTTAAACTGTTCTCAAGAAACTTTGCAAAGGTTTACTAGATATTTTTGTGGTGTTACAAAATATTTTCTTAGAATTACTACATTTGCAAGAGCAGTATGTTATCTATATTTATGACTCTCTTTGCCTGGACTCTTAATCTAGCAAATTTACAATTACAAGACCAAAACAGATTTGTGTTTCCAAGTTTAAACTGCTCTCTAGTTCACTTGGCAATGGTTTTACATGTCGCAAATAGTAAACAAATCTACACAAAACTACACAAGAAATCGTGCAAAAATTTGCAATTTGCAAGATCAAAGTGGTGTTGCATCTTTAAGAATGACTTAACACTGGTTTTTAGTCTTGCAATTTTTTCAATTGTATTATTCAAACTTTACAGTTAAAACAAATACTGCAAAAACTGTCAGTTTGCAAGACCAAAACAGGGGGGTGTTTTTAAGTTTAAGCTGTTCTCAATATCACCTTGCAATGGCTTTTGGCCTTGTAAATTGTTAGATTTATGTACATATTTGCTGGGATAGTTTGATAAGTGTTGCAAATATGCTCAACAGCATTAAATCACATTTGCAAACATTGTTGTGGAGTTTTATTCATTTCTTCATAGATTTGCTGCATTTGCAAGGGCAGTTTGCTATGAAAATTTAACTCCACCAAATACTTTTTGTAAATGTATTTGCGGTATTTTTTCAGTCTTGCAAATAAGCTTTGTTGTATTGATCACATATAAAATTTTGTTTACCAGGTTTGCAATGGGGTTTTTATACATTTGCAAAGCTAATTATCCCATATGCAAACTCTTCAAACTTTTTTGCTAGAATTACAGCATTTGTAATGTTTACAAGGGTTGTTTATAATCAATAGTTGATTGCGCTATAACTATTGTTAAAAAAAACATTTACAAGAGCTTGTAAAGTGTCTTAAATCTCTCATAAAACTGTAATTTTGAAGCGTTTCAATCGTTTTTACAATAACTGTTGCATTTTCAAAGTTTGCAAGGGTAGTATGCTTTGAAAACAAATTCCGCTATAAAAAATATGGTTTCGATGGTCTTGCAAAGTGGTTTATTACATTAAATCTTTTGTATCAACTTTGTTTTTGTGCATTTCCAGGGTCAGCAAGAAGGTTGAATTCCGCTTTAAAAAATACGTTTGCAATGGTTTGCAAAATTTTTTATTAAATTAAATCTCATGTACAATCTTTGATTTTATACATATTGCTGCCTTTACAAGGTTTACAAGGATAGTTGCAATAGTTTAAAAATACTTTTGCAATGGTCTTGCAAATTCGCGAAATTGCATTAAATCATTGAATTTATTTTGCTAGAGCTGCAACATTTGCAAGCTTTACAAGAGTATTTTTACAATTAAGTAAAACTTTGCAATGGCTTTCAATCTTGCAAATATGATAAAATCTTCTGTTGTATAAAATAACTTGTATCAACCTTATTTTCTTTAAAAATTGCTTCATTTGCAAGGTTTGCAATGGTAGTTTTCTATGTAAATTGCGCTATCAAATATACATTTTTAAGTCTTGCAAATTTGTGTATTATATTAAATCTCGTGGATAAACTTTGTAGCAAGAATTGCTACATTTACAAGCTTTGCAAGGGTAGTTATGTTTTCAGGGTTGCAAATTTGTTTATTACATTAAATCTAATGTAAAAACTTTGTTTTTGTAAAAAATTTTGGATTTACAAGATTGCAAAAGTATTGCAAAATTGTTAATTGCATTAAATCTCATTTATTATTTGTAAAAATTGCTGCACTTGCAAAGGAAATTGTTTAAAAAATAATTTTGCAATGGTGTAAAGTATTATATCATTTATTCGTCTTTAACACAATTATTTTTTCTAGAATTGCTACATTTTGCAAGGTTTAAAAGAGGATTTTAACAATGTAATGTAACTTTGCAATGGCTCTCAGTATTGCAAATTTCATTAAGAGCTTTAAATCTTATACAAAAACATTTTTTATTAGTGTTTTGCAAGGTTTGCAAGGGTAGTTTACTATAAAAAGTTAATTGTACATTTGCTCATTGTGTTAAATTGCATTTATAATTTGTGTATTTGCAAGATTTACAAGGGCAGTTTGCTATAAAAAACTAATTTTGCTTTATGAATATGTTAAAAACAAGTTTGCAATGATAGTCAAATCGGTCAAATTTCCATTTCATTTTAAGTTTCAAATGCAAATCGAGATTTTGTTTAAAATAATATAAAAAAAATGTATGGTAAATAAATAAAATCATATACTGGCAAAATTGAATAGAAATCAAACTACTAGTTCAACAATTAGACACTACAACTAGGTTAAGGAAATACTACAATTTAAAATAAACTATTCAAATAAATAATAGAAAATATAAAAATAAATAAAATTTGTCAAAAAATACAGCTACACACATATATAGTTATGGTTTTAAATTTATATTATAAATAAAGGACATTTTTAAAATATCACGTTTTGTTTTTCTTCACTTAACGAAACTCTAACGTTTATAATTCATTAAACAACAGATTTATAAGAATGTTGTGAATGAAAATTTAAATAAAAAGCCAAATTTTGTAACAAGTATTATTAATTTTTCTTTCTTTTTGTAACTTTTTTTTTTTTAACGTTAACTTACTCGATACCAAAAGTATTTGTTTCTTCGACAGCCAATAATAATTTTTCATAGAGTAATTCCGGTGTTGGATATGGTGGTAAGTCTAAACGATTAAAACAGGTATGAGCTCTGGGCAAAGCATTCGGTTTACCCCATTTTTCAATGCAAAATCTCCGGGGTCCGGTGGAACCTCTGAGGGCTGAGAAACCCTCATAGGGTATACTAGAGGTGCCGGTGACAAACTGCAAGAGACGTAATCGCTGTTCATTGGTAAATTTCTCTATAACTTGCCAAAACCATATGATAACCTGATGATTATCATGATAGCCGGAACGATATTCGGTGTTTAAACGCCAATCGTTAATATCTATTTCAGCCGTACCAGCTATAACCAATTCCAATTCACGGGCATCGAATACCGAAACCAAACGCGAATCAACAACTTCATAGAAGCCACGTACTAAAGATTCCGTTTGTTCTTGCACACCACGCTCCAAACGCCATTTAATCATGCGTTCGAGATATTCTTTTTTATTCTTCTCATTGACTATTATATTCTTGCCACCCGGCTTAAGTTCTCTCTCCACCACACGACCCAATAGCTCTTCTGTTACACAGAATGTTAAGCCCAAGTCTATGCCGGTTCCAATGTCATTATCACGTATCCATTGTAATGACTGATGAAATTCATTGTCTAAAGATTCTAAATCACTTAAAGCTACGGGAAGTCTTAATAAAGCTTTGTAAAATGGCCGCGTGAAAAATGCATCCAATAGATATTGATGGACTAAGGCCAGACCTAAGACACGACCACTAAAACGGAACCAATCGTGACAGTTGTCAACGAAGGCCGATAACGGTGAAACTTGTACGGTGTATGTATCATTGGCGGAATATTCAAAGAGTCCATAATAGGGATTGAATAGTTCACGCGATAATAAAAAGAAAAATTCTCTAAATAAAAAGAAAAAAAAACAAATAACATTTAATACACATAATTAAAATAATTAAATTTTTACTTGATATTATTTAAAAATCTTTATTGAAACTCACCTAGATGGTCCTCCATAATCGAGACCCTCTTCGGTGTCCCATAAGACGGCCAAACGGCCTCTCTGTAAGTCTTTTTTATTGGCTGACATAATACGACGAAATGCATCTTCCAGCAAATGTGTACGACGTATTTGTAATCTATGGAAGATTAATTTAATTTCAAATAAATTTTAATTTAAAATAGACTTCCTATAACTCACTTTAATTTATGTGGTCCTTGACCATAACCCTTGGACTCCAATTTCCTATAGAAACATCTTAATTTCGCTTCGAAATCACGTCGAAATGGTGGTGGAGCACGCTGTAGCATGCGTGAATTCAAAATGGGTGAACCCTGAGGACTGCGTTCTTCTATGGGCACATAGCTCATAATCTCTTGTTCGAAAAGACTAAAAATAATAAAAAGAAGAAAGAAAAATTATTAAATTATAGGGACAATACCAGTTAAATCTTAAATCAAGTCTAACAACAAAGTTTGAAATCCATTTTAAACTATTTACAAAAAATTACCCATAACACTACAAATTTTTGTTACAGCAACCAATTTCTTTAATTGCTTTTACAAAATTTTATTAATACAACTAATCTTCTTCTTTCAAAATAACTGAATGGCTTCAAACTCAATTTATCAAACTATTGTCTAGAGGATTTTAGCTGACTTTTATCGTTTCATATTTTACATATTATTCAATCAAATATTTATTTCATCATTTAGGAAAATGAACTCATTGTTATGTTATAAATGTAATATTTTTCAAACGAGTTTTGTCATATTTTTCTTTAGGATAAATAAGTATTAATGTTGATAGAGCCATGACACATCATGCGATTTGTATTTTATTTGAAATTTTATTATTCAAGGACTGCAAAATATATGATTATTTACATAAAATGTATTCATTTATAAATTTAATGTGAAATAATCCAATGATGGCATATTGATTGAGGCAAAATGTACATGAAAGTTGAGTGTCAGTAGAACAAACTTTGAACGGTCTATAGTTCAGTCTATAGTCTGGTCTATAGTTTAATCTATAGTATATTCTATAGCCTAGCTTATGGTATAATATATAGTCTAGTCTATGGTATAATATATAGTCTAGTCTATAGTCTAATCTATAGTCTAGTCTATAGTCTAGTCTATAGTCTAGTCTATAGTCTAGTCTATAGTCTAGTCTATAGTCTAGTCTATAGTCTAGTTTAGTCTATAGTCTAGTCTAGTCTATAGTCTAGTCTAGTCTATAGTCTAGTCTAGTCTATAGTCTAGTCTAGTCTATAGTCTAGTCTAGTCTATAGTCTAGTCTAGTCTATAGTCTATAGTCTATAGTCTATAGTCTATAGTCTATAGTCTATAGTCTATAGTCTATAGTCTATAGTCTATAGTCTAGTCTAGTCTATAGTCTATAGTCTATAGTCTATAGTCTAGTCTATAGTCTAGTCTATAGTCTATAGTCTAGTCTAGTCTAGTCTAGTCTAGTCTAGTCTAGTCTAGTCTATAGTCTAGGCTATAGTCTAGTCTAGTCTATAGTCTATAGTCTAGTCTAGTCTCTACTCTAGTCTATAGTCTAGTCTATAGTCTAGTCTATAGTCTAGTCTATAGTCTAGTCTATAGTCTAGTCTATAGTCTAGTCTATAGTCTAGTCTATAGTCTAGTCTATAGTCTAGTCTATAGTCTAGTCTATAGTCTAGTCTATAGTCTAGTCTATAGTCTAGTCTATAGTCTAGTCTATAGTCTAGTCTATAGTCTAGTCTATAGTCTAGTCTATAGTCTAGTCTATAGTCTAGTCTATAGTCTAGTCTATAGTCTAGTCTATAGTCTAGTCTATAGTCTAGTCTATAGTCTAGTCTATA
Organism: Lucilia sericata; assembly: GCF_015586225.1. Classification (NCBI taxonomy): domain Eukaryota; kingdom Metazoa; phylum Arthropoda; class Insecta; order Diptera; family Calliphoridae; genus Lucilia; species Lucilia sericata. The sequence continues at coordinate 106,622 of NW_023994987.1, forward strand.
GTCTAGTCTATAGTCTAGTCTATAGTCTAGTCTATAGTCTAGTCTATAGTCTAGTCTATAGTCTAGTCTATAGTCTAGTCTATAGTCTAGTCTATAGTCTAGTCTATAGTCTAGTCTATAGTCTAGTCTATAGTCTAGTCTAGTCTATAGTCTAGTCTATAGTCTATAGTCTAGTCTATAGTCTATAGTCTAGTCTATAGTCTAGTCTATGGTCTAGTCTATAGTCTAGTCTATAGTCTAGTCTATAGTCTAGTCTATAGTCTAGTCTATAGTCTAGTCTATAGTCTAGTCTATAGTCTAGTCTATAGTCTAGTCTATAGTCTAGTCTATAGTCTAGTCTATAGTCTAGTATAGTCTAGTCTATAGTCTAGTCTATAGTCTAGTCTATAGTCTAGTCTATAGTCTAGTCTATAGTCTAGTCTATAGTCTAGTCTATAGTCTAGTCTATAGTCTAGTCTATAGTCTAGTCTATAGTCTAGTCTATAGTCTAGTCTATAGTCTAGTCTATAGTCTAGTCTATAGTCTAGTCTATAGTCTAGTCTATAGTCTAGTCTATAGTCTAGTCTATAGTCTAGTCTATAGTCTAGTCTATAGTCTAGTCTATAGTCTAGTCTATAGTCTAGTCTATAGTCTAGTCTATAGTCTAGTCTATAGTCTAGTCTATAGTCTAGTCTATAGTCTAGTCTATAGTCTAGTCTATAGTCTAGTCTATAGTCTAGTCTATAGTCTAGTCTTTAGTCTAGTCTATAGTCTAGTCTATAGTCTAGTCTATAGTCTAGTCTATAGTCTAGTCTATAGTCTAGTCTATAGTCTAGTCTATAGTCTAGTCTATAGTCTAGTCTATAGTCTAGTCTATAGTCTAGTCTATAGTCTAGTCTATAGTCTAGTCTATAGTCTAGTCTATAGTCTAGTCTATAGTCTAGTCTATAGTCTAGTCTATAGTCTAGTCTATAGTCTAGTCTATAGTCTAGTCTATAGTCTAGTCTATAGTCTAGTCTATAGTCTAGTCTATAGTCTAGTCTATAGTCTAGTCTATAGTCTAGTCTATAGTCTAGTCTATGGTCTAGTCTATAGTCTAGTCTATAGTCTAGTCTATAGTCTAGTCTATAGTCTAGTCTATAGTCTAGTCTATAGTCTAGTCTATAGTCTAGTCTATAGTCTAGTCTATAGTCTAGTCTATAGTCTAGTCTATAGTCTAGTCTATAGTCTAGTCTATAGTCTAGTCTATAGTCTAGTCTATAGTCTAGTCTATAGTACTTATCTATGTCTAGTCTATAGTCTAGTCTATAGTCTAGGCTATAGTCTAGCTATAGTCTATAGTCTAGTCTATAGTCTAGTCTATAGTCTAGTCTATAGTCTAGTCTATAGTCTAGTCTATAGTCTAGTCTATAGTCTAGTCTATAGTCTAGTCTATAGTCTAGTCTATAGTCTAGTCTATAGTCTAGTCTATAGTCTAGTCTATAGTCTAGTCTATAGTCTAGTCTATAGTCTAGTCTATAGTCTAGTCTATAGTCTAGTCTAGTAGTCTATAGTCTAGTCTATAGTCTAGTCTATAGTCTAGTCTATAGTCTAGCTAGTCTATAGTCTAGTCTATAGTCTAGTCTATAGTCTATAGTTAGTCTATAGTCTAGTCTATAGTCTAGTCTATAGTCTAGTCTATAGTCTAGTCTATAGTCTAGTCTATAGTCTAGTCTATAGTCTAGTCTATAGTCTAGTCTATAGTCTAGTCTATAGTCTAGTCTATAGTCTAGTCTATAGTCTAGTCTAGTCTAGTCTAGTCTAGTCTAGTCTATAGTCTAGTCTATAGTCTAGTCTATAGTCTAGTCTATAGTCTAGTCTATAGTCTAGTCTATAGTCTAGTCTATAGTCTAGTCTATAGTCTAGTCTATAGTCTAGTCTATAGTCTAGTCTATAGTCTAGTCTATAGTCTAGTCTATAGTCTAGTCTATAGTCTAGTCTATAGTCTAGTCTATAGTCTAGTCTATAGTCTAGTCTATAGTCTAGTCTATAGTCTAGTCTATAGTCTAGTCTATAGTCTAGTCTATAGTCTAGTCTATAGTCTAGTCTAGTCTATATTCTAGTCTAGTCTATATTCTAGTCTAGTCTATAGTCTAGTCTATATTCTAGTCTAGTCTATATTCTAGTCTAGTCTATATTCTAGTCTATAGTCTAGTCTATAGTCTAGTCTATAGTCTAGTCTATAGTCTAGTCTATAGTCTAGTCTATAGTCTAGTCTATAGTCTAGTCTATAGTCTAGTCTATAGTCTAGTCTGTAGTCTAGTCTATAGTCTAGTCTATAGTCTAGTCTACAGTCTAGTCTACAGTCTAGTCTATAGTCTAGTCTATAGTCTAGTCTATAGTCTAGTCTATAGTCTAGTCTATAGTCTAGTCTATAGTCCAGTCTATAGTCTTGTCAATAGTCTTGTCAATAATCTAGTCTATAGCCTAATCTATTCTGGTTAGTAAGTTTATGTCCTCTGTAAGACCCTTACTGCAGACAATAAACAAATTTCGAAGCTTCCCAACGCGACTCATCTAAAAATCTTTCAAGTCTGAACTGTTTTCACCTTTGCCTTTTTAATTTTTTAAGAAAATACTGAGACATTTTCAAATTCATTAGAAATCTTCCATATCAACAAGTTGAATCAATCACTTTACTTTGTTGTTTTTGTTGCTTCTGCAAAAAAGCACGTTTGCACACTATTATTAAATTAATTATTATTTTTTGTAACAATTAATAACGATAATTATTAAAATTCAAAATATTTGTCCAATTCACAATCGTTGTTTTATTTGAAAAATATGTATGACATACAACGATAAGACAAAGCTTGTGAATTGAACAATTGTATTTTTATACAAGTTGTTTCATGAACTTATTAATTAAATATCTAAATATTAGTAATTTTAACAAATTTGTCTATAAGTTTATAACTTGTTAAGAAACTAGGTCTAGGATTCGATGATAACCATATGGACAGTTGGAAATTCTTCAATATATGCTTATCTTTACATAGAATTAGATTAATTTTTTATTTAAGTCTATTTTTCAAATGCCTTTTAATGAGAGTATTTGTGATAAGATTTAAAGTAATATAGAAATTGGAAAATTTTTAACCTTGAAAAAAATCGATAACTTTTAACGTTTGCCTAACATTCAAATAGTTCTCTTTTCGAAAATTGTTAGTTCATAACTTTTTTAAATATATGAAATAAAAGCTCAGTGAATAATAATTATTTTAAAGTTTACTTAAGTTCATTTATCTGTAAGAGATCAATAACTTTTTAATTTAGCTTTAGATGATCTAATCAGCAGGACTCTGATTAATATAGCCATCATGAGAAACACAGTTATAATTATATGCATTATTTAATTAAGAACATTTTTTGTTATTTTATTTTAATATAAATTATTTATAAATTAGTAAAATTATTGTACTATATATGGGTGGTATAATAAATTTATTGAATCGTATGCTTCGTATTAACAAATGCCTTCAAAATTGCTTAAAATTAGAGTCCAGTCTATAGTCTAGTCTATAGTCTAGTCTATAGTCTAGTCTATAGTCTAGTCTATAGTCTAGTCTAGTCTATAGTCTAGTCTATAGTCTAGTCTATAGTCTAGTCTATAGTCTAGTCTATAGTCTAGTCTATAGTCTAGTCTATAGTCTAGTCTATAGTCTAGTCTATAGTCTAGTCTATAGTCTAGTCTATAGTCTAGTCTATAGTCTAGTCTATAGTCTAGTCTATAGTCTAGTCTATAGTCTAGTCTATAGTCTAGTCTATAGTCTAGTCTATAGTCTAGTCTATAGTCTAGTCTATAGTCTAGTCTATAATCTAGTCTATAATCTAGTCTATAGTCTAGTCTATAGTCTAGTCTATAGTCTAGTCTATAGTCTAGTCTATAGTCTAGTCTATAGTCTAGTCTATAGTCTAGTCTATAGTCTAGTCTATAGTCTAGTCTATAGTCTGGTCTATAGTCTAGTCTATAGTCTAGTCTATAGTCTAGTCTATAGTCTAGTCTATAGTCTAGTCTATAGTCTAGTCTATAGTCTAGTCTATAGTCTAGTCTATAGTCTAGTCTATAGTCTAGTCTATAGTCTAGTCTATAGTCTAGTCTATAGTCTAGTCTATAGTCTAGTCTATAGTCTAGTCTATAGTCTAGTCTATAGTCTAGTCTATAGTCTAGTCTATAGTCTAGTCTATAGTCTAGTCTATAGTCTAGTCTATAGTCTAGTCTATAGTCTAGTCTATAGTCTAGTCTATAGTCTAGTCTATAGTCTAGTCTATAGTCTAGTCTATAGTCTAGTCTATAGTCTAGTCTATAGTCTAGTCTATAGTCTAGTCTATAGTCTAGTCTATAGTCTAGTCTATAGTCTAGTCTATAGTCTAGTCTATAGTCTAGTCTATAGTCTAGTCTATAGTCTAGTCTATAGTCTAGTCTATAGTCTAGTCTATAGTCTAGTCTATAGTCTAGTCTATAGTCTAGTCTATAGTCTAGTCTATAGTCTAGTCTATAGTCTAGTCTATAGTCTAGTCTATAGTCTAGTCTATAGTCTAGTCTATAGTCTAGTCTATAGTCTAGTCTATAGTCTAGTCTATAGTCTAGTCTATAGTCTAGTCTATAGTCTAGTCTATAGTATAGTCTAGTCTATAGTCTAGTCTATAGTCTAGTCTATAGTCTAGTCTACAGTCTAGTCTATAGTCTAGTCTATAGTCTAGTCTATAGTCTAGTCTATAGTCTAGTCTATAGTCTAGTCTATAGTCTAGTCTATAGTCTAGTCTATAGTCTAGTCTATAGTCTAGTCTATAGTCTAGTCTATAGTCTAGTCTATAGTCTAGTCTATAGTCTAGTCTAGTCTATAGTCTAGTCTATAGTCTTGTCTATAGTCTAGTCTATAGTCTAGTCTATAGTATAGTCTATAGTCTAGTCTATAGTCTAGTCTATAGTCTAGTCTATAGTCTAGTCTATAGTCATGTCTATAGTCTAGTTCATATTTTAGTGTATAGTCTAGTCTAGAGTTTAGTCTATAGTCTAGTCTTGTATATAATTTAATCTATAGTCTAGTCCATAGTCTTGTCTATAAGCTAGTCTATAGCCTAATCTATATTCTAGTCTATAGCCTAGTCCATAGTCTAGTCTATAGCCTAGTCCATAGTCTAGTCTATAGCCTAGTCCATAGTCTAGTCAATATAATAGTCTCTAGTTTAATAGTATAGTCTATAGTCTACTTTGTAGAATTTTTTTGATTCACTTTCAAGTTGAAAACTTTAATTTATTCACAAAAAAAATGTGATCAAATCTAGTTCAAGTACTCCCATATCTTCAAACACTATAACAGAAGAGTATACAAATATTCGGCTAAACCCAAAATGTAGCCACTATAACTTAATTTCCAAATGTACATATCTCGGAAAGAATAATAATTGAACACATGTCACACTAATAACATATGTACTTGCCAAAATAAAAAGTTAAAACAAATGTATAATTAATCATTTAAATAATAATATTTAATATATTTCATGTGTGAATTTTGTACCAAAAAACCGTTCTAAATCAATTATAAAATTAGTCATTTCCGTTTAAAACATATACAAATATTAGAAACTTTTCATATGTGCTAAATAAAGTATTAAACAATTAATTAAAAAAGCATTAAATTGTAATACGAATACAAAGCTAATGAAGGTCAAGTGAGGTAGAAATCTTCAGAAAGGATTGGATAGATAGTGTATTACACAAAATTTAAAATAAAAACAATATTTTTTAATACTTTAACTTTCGCTAATTTTCCTTATTTGTTCAATATATGACTTACTTAAGATTCTTTGTTACTGCTTAAATAAGAATCTTTATAACATTCTATTAAAGGGTTGAATTGTGTTACTGATGGCGTTGACTGACGTTGGCAATGAAAATGTTTTCAACATAAATTTGGGCAAAATTATCTACTCCATTTAATGCAAATTAATAATTATGCGGGCATTTATTAAAATTTTAATAAAACTAAATAATATTTTGCAAACAATTTTCGTTTTGTTTGTTAAATTAAAGTTCAAGGTTAAATAAATTTAAAGGGAAAATGTTGTTAAAAAATAAAAGTAGGAAATTAATGCCTTAATAATAAACTAAATTTATAAAAAATAATAAAAAAAAAACTTACACAGCCCAAACAATATAAGCCGCCTTTGAGAAAAATCCCATTATTTTTAAGATTTTTGAAATTATAAAAATTCCAAAAATTCTTCAATTTACGAACGCACGAAGTACTTATTGTTCGAATAGAACTCGTGGAACACTTTTTATTATTATTTGTATAATTTAGAAATATTTTCATTATACACATTCTATTTAAGAGTTTCAAGTTTTCTGATTTGTTTGCACTAATATCCAAAAAAGGATTTTTAGTTTAGTTTTATTTAAGAGTTTTTTTTTATTTTATTCCAAATTTAATTGATTCACATTCTTTCAAGATCACTAAAAATGACAAAAAATTTTAAAACTGATGATACAACTGTTTCACAATAATATTGAAAATTAGCAGCGCATTAAAAATTTTCTTTCTCGCGAAATTTTCGAACAAATTATAAAACACCTTAGTATCTATTCTAGTCTACAGTCTAACATTTAGTGTAGTCTATAGTCTAGTATATAGTTCAGTCTATAGTTCAGTCTATAATATCGTCTGTTGACTAATCTCTTGTCTAGTCTATAGGCAAATCTTTAATCTATAGTCTAGTCTATAGTCTAGTCTATAGTCTAGTCTATAGTCTAGTATATAGTCTAGTCTATAGTCTATATAAAGTATTAAAAAATTCAAGGCAAGTCTTCAATCTATAGTCTAGACTATAGTCTAGTCTATAGTCTAGTCTATAGTCTAGTCTATAGTCTAGTCTATAGTCTAGTCTATAGTCTTGTCTATAGTCTAGTCTATAGTCTAGTCTATAGTCTAGTCTATAGTCTTGTCTATAGTCTAGTCTATAGTCTAGTCTATAGTCTAGTCTATAGTCTAGTCTATAGTCTAGTCTATAGTCTAGTCTATAGTCTAGTCTATAGTCTAGTCTATAGTCTAGTCTATAGTCTAGTCTATAGTCTAGTCTATAGTCTAGTCTAGTCTAGTCTAGTCTAGTCTATAGTCTAGTCTATAGTCTAGTCTATAGTCTAGTCTATAGTCTAGTCTATAGTCTAGTCTATAGTCTAGTCTATAGTCTAGTCTATAGTCTAGTCTATAGTCTAGTCTATAGTCTAGTCTATAGTCTAGTCTATAGTCTAGTCTATAGTCTAGTCTATAGTCTAGTCTATAGTCTAGTCTATAGTCTAGTCTATAGTCTAGTCTATTAGTCTAGTCTCTATAGTCTAGTCTATAGTCTAGTCTATAGTCTAGTCTATAGTCTAGTCTATAGTCTAGTCTATAGTCTAGTCTATAGTCTATGTCCTATAGTCTAGTCTATAGTCTAGTCTATAGTCTAGTCTGTATTCTAGTCTATAGTCTAGTCTGTATCCTAGTCTATAGTCTAGTCTATAGTTCTAGTCTGTATTCCAGTCTATAGTCTAGTCTGTATCCTAGTCTATAGTCTAGTCTGTATTCTAGTCTATTGTCTAGTCCATAGTCTAGTTTGTAGTCTAGTCTATAGTCTAGTCTATAGTCTAGTCTATAGTCTAGTCTATAGTCTAGTCTATAGTCTAGTCTATAGTCTAGTCTATAGTCTAGTCTATAGCTAGAATATAATCTAATTTTCCAAAAATTCGCCTGTTTTATAAACTTTCTAGTATATAGTCTAGTCTATAGTCTATATAAAGTATTAAAAAATTCAAGGCAAGTCTTCAATCTATAGTCTAGACTATAGTCTAGTCTATAGTCTAGTCTATAGTCTAGTCTATAGTCTAGTCTCTAGTAGTCTAGTCTATAGTCTAGTCTATAGTCTAGTCTATAGTCTAGTCTATAGTCTAGTCTATAGTCTAGTCTATAGTCTAGTTCTATGTCTAGTCTATAGTCTAGTCTATAGTCTAGTCTATAGTCTAGTCTATAGTCTAGTCTATAGTCTAGTATATAGTCTAGTCTATAGTCTAGTCTATAGTCTAGTCTATAGTCTAGTCTATAGTCTAGTCATAGTCTGTCTATTCTAGTCTATCGTCTAGTCTATAGTCTAGTCTATAGTCTAGTCTATAGTCTAGTCTATAGTTAGGTCTATAGTCTATCTATGTCAGTCTATAGTCTAGTCTATAGTCTAGTCTATAGTCTAGTCTATAGTCTAGTCTATAGTCTAGTCTATAGTCTATAGTCTCTATAGTCTAGTCTATAGTCTAGTCTTATAGTCTAGTCTATAGTCTAGTCTATAGTCTAGTCTATAGTCTAGGTCTATAGTCTAGTCTATAGTCTAGTCTATAGTCTAGTCTATAGTCTAGTCTATAGTCTAGTCTATAGTCTAGTCTATAGTCTAGTCTATAGCTAGTCATAGTAGTCTATAGTCTAGTCTATAGTCTAGTCTATAGTCTAGTCTATAGTCTAGTCTATAGTCTAGTCTATAGTCTAGTTATAGTCTAGTCTATAGTCTAGTCTATAGTCTAGTCTATAGTCTAGTCTATAGTCTAGTCTATAGTTCGAGTCTATAGTCTAGTCTGTATTATTCCAGTCTATAGTCTAGTCTGTATCCTAGTCTATAGTTAGTCTGTATTTCCCTAGTCTATAGTCAGTCATATCCTAGTCTATAGTCTAGTCGTATGTCTAGTATCGTCTAGTCTATAGTCTAGTCTGTAGTCTAGTCTATAGTCTAGTCATAGTCTAGGTCTATAGTCTAGTCTATAGTCTAGTCTAGTCTATAGTCTAGTCTATAGTCTAGTCTATAGTCTAGTCTATAGTCTAGTCTATAGTCTAGTCTATAGTCTAGTCTATAGTCTAGTCTATAGTCTAGTCTATAGTCTAGTCTATAGTCTAGTCTATAGTCTAGTCTATAGTCTAGTCTATAGTCTAGTCTATAGTCTAGTCTATAGTCTAGTCTATAGTCTAGTCTATAGTCTAGTCTATAGTCTAGTCTGTATTCCAGTCTATAGTCTAGTCTGTATCCTAGTCTATAGTCTAGTCTGTATTCCAGTCTGTAGTCTAGTCTGTATCCTAGTCTATAGTCTAGTCTGTATTCTAGTCTATTGTCTAGTCCATAGTCTAGTTTGTAGTCTAGTCTATAGTCTAGTCTATAGTCTAGTCTATATTCTAGTCTATAGTCTAGTCTATAGTCTAGTCTATAGTCTAGTCTATAGTCTAGTCTATAGTCTAGTCTATAGTCTAGTCTATAGTCTAGTCTATAGTCTAGTCTATAGTCTAGTCTATAGTCTAGTCTATAGTCTAGTCTATAGTCTAGTCTATAGTCTAGTCTATAGTCTAGTCTATAGTCTAGTCTATAGTCTAGTCTATAGTCTAGTCTATAGTCTAGTCTATAGTCTAGTCTATAGTCTAGTCTATAGTCTAGTCTATAGTCTAGTCTATAGTCTAGTCTATAGTCTAGTCTATAGCTAGAATTATAATCTAATTTTCCAAAAATTCGCCTGTTTTATAAACGTTTTAAAATAATTCCTGTTTATAAAGAATCTTCTAAGATCAGGTTACTCCCGCAAAAAATGTGTACAAATTCCACAACTTCCAACATTATTTTTAAAACACGTTATCTAAAAATATCAACAACAAATTGTCAAACATTTTTATTAATTTTTAAGTTATTTAAAAAAATTAGCACTTTTTTAATCCAACAAAACACAAATGCGTTTCATCAATTATTTAATTAAAATGATAAAATTGTTAAAACGCAAAGAATAACAAAACATCTTCTTATAGTGGGTGAGGCCCCTGAAGCACACAACATTTAAACGTTTTTATTTTCAATTTCATTTAGATGCACTTTATCATGTTTCATTTTGTCACAAAGTTATTCGATAAAAAACTTCGTTGTTGCTTTAAATTCAATTAATTATTGTTGTTATAGATGTTGAAAGCATTTCCCAATAGTTAATCGATTTATTTATGTTTCTTTTCAGTCTTTTCACTCGATTACAAATTATTGCAATTGATACGCACCATGAAGTCCCAACCTTATTTGTACATTTGTACGATTTGACTGCTGTTACAAAGAGTAACTCTGATTATTGACTGAACTCGATTTTTTCCATGTTCATTCTTATAAAAAAGAATGAGAATGAATAGTATTATTCACTTTTTCATTATTATTATTTATTTATTGTATTAATTGATTATGAAGGGTTTATTGCATTAATTTCTAGTCGTTTAAGATAAGAAACAATAATATTATATATTTCGATTCTATTTAGTACACATTTGAAGTTTGAAATGTGTAATTTTGCGTTTCAATTGATAAGTGGGAGTGCAGCAAAGACAATAACAAGTATTTACTTCTTTTGTTATTTTATTTATATTCTGAATGAGTGATAAAATAAACAATTATTTGAAAGAAAACAAAATAATTGTTTAAATAATTAAATTTAAAGAAAAGAACAGCTGATGATTTGGAATAACTGAAAAGTTATGTTGTTTGCTCCAATATAGTCAAGCTGTGAAATCAAGGGTATACTATCTTTGTGATACAAAATCGGAAGCAATTTATCCCAAAATCTTAAAAATCAAGCCCTTAAGTTTTAAACCGCTCTATTTCTTCGTTTTAATAGCATCATACCACAAACTAAATTTTATTTATTATTTAAATTTTATTTTTTATGGTCTCCATTTTAAAACTAATTGATTTGTTTGGAAAATATTCCCAAAAAGAAATTAAATTGACATTGTTTTGTTCTTTTTTTTATAGGAAATTAATTAAACAATTCCTAGTCATCATAATTTAAACCAATTCTCTATTGCGTATGTCATCGAAAGTGGCCTTGAACAAGAAGTGTTTTTTTTTTTGCAAAAAAAAATATATTCACCACACCTACTTTAAAGGGGTGTGTCTCTGTAAGCAGAAAAAAGGAGCATCTAAAGGGTGAAAATTTATGTCTCAAAGATCCTACTAATTTATGGTTTTTGATAACTGTGTTCCTAACAGAGATTTTTTACTAAAACCAAAGAATGAGCTTCGCATAACTTTTATGCGCAGATTGCTAATATCTCCCTTTTCAGTTCCAATATATAGTCAACTTTATACTCTACTCTATAGTCTAGTTTATAGTCTAGTATGTATACAGTCAAGGCTATATACCTGTCTAGCCTACTTTATAGTCCAGTCTATAGTCTAGTCTACAACATTGTGTATAGTCTAGTCTATATTCTATACTCTTGTCTAGTCTATAGTCTAGTTTATAGTTTATTTTATAGCCTAGAACATAGTATTGTCTAGTCTATACTCTAGTCTAATCTAGTCTACTTTAGTCTAGTCTATGCACAAGACTGTAGACTAGACTATAGACAGGTCTATAGCCTTGCCTGTATACTAGACTATAGACTAGTCTAGTCTACAGACTAGTCTAGTCTATAGACTAGTCTAGTCTATAGACTACTCTAGTCTATAGTCTAGTCTTTAGTCTAGTCTATAGTCTAGTCTATAGTCTAGTCTATAGTCTAGTCTATAGTCTAGTCTATAGTCTAGTCTATAGTCTAGTCTATAGTCTAGTCTATAGTCTAGTCTATAGTCTAGTCTATAGTCTAGTCTATAGTCTAGTCTATAGTCTAGTCTATAGTCTAGTCTATAGTCTAGTCTATAGTCTAGTCTATAGTCTAGTCTATAGTCTAGTCTATAGTCTAGTCTATAGTCTAGTCTATAGTCTAGTCTATAGTCTAGTCTATAGTCTAGTCTATAGTCTAGTCTATAGTCTAGTCTATAGTCTAGTCTATAGTCTAGTCTATAGTCTAGTCTATAGTCTAGTTCTAGTCTATAGTCTAGTCTATAGTCTAGTCTATAGTCTAGTCTATAGTCTAGTCTATAGTCTAGTCTATAGTCTAGTCTATGTCTAGTCTATAGTCTAGTCTATAGTCAGTCTATAGTCTAGTCTATAGTCTAGTCTATAGTCTAGTCTATAGTCTAGTCTATAGTCTAGTCTATAGTCTAGTCTATAGTCTAGTCTATAGTCTAGTCTATAGTCTAGTCTATAGTCTAGTCTATAGTCTAGTCTATAGTCTAGTCTATAGTCTAGTCTATAGTCTAGTCTATAGTCTAGTCTATAGTCTAGTCTAGTCTAGTCTATAGTCTAGTCTATAGTCTAGTCTATAGTCTAGTCTATAGTCTAGTCTATAGTCTAGTCTATAGTCTAGTCTATAGTCTAGTCTATAGTCTAGTCTATAGTCTAGTCTATAGTCTAGTCTATAGTCTAGTCTATAGTCTAGTCTATAGGTCTAGTCTATAGTCTAGTCTATAGTCTAGTCTATAGTCTAGTCTATAGTCTAGTCTATAGTCTAGTCTATAGTCTAGTCTATAGTCTAGTCTATAGTCTAGTCTATAGTCTAGTCTATAGTCTAGTCTATAGTCTAGTCTATAGTCTAGTCTATAGTCTAGTCTATAGTCTAGTCTATAGTCTAGTCTATAGTCTAGTCTATAGTCTAGTCTATAGTCTAGTCTATAGTCTAGTCTATAGTCTAGTCTATAGTCTAGTCTATAGTCTAGTCTATAGTCTAGTCTATAGTCTAGTCTATAGTCTAGTCTATAGTCTAGTCTATAGTCTAGTCTATAGTCTAGTCTATAGTCTAGTCTATAGTCTAGTCTATAGTCTAGTCTATAGTCTAGTCTATAGTCTAGTCTATAGTCTAGTCTATAGTCTAGTCTATAGTCTAGTCTATAGTCTAGTCTATAGTCTAGTCTATAGTCTAGTCTATAGTCTAGTCTATAGTCTAGTCTATAGTCTAGTCTATAGTCTAGTCTAGTCTATAGTCTAGTCTATAGTCTAGTCTATAGTCTAGTCTATAGTCTAGTCTATAGTCTAGTCTATAGTCTAGTCTATAGTCTAGTCTATAGTCTAGTCTAGTCTATAGTCTAGTCTATAGTCTAGTCTATAGTCTAGTCTATAGTCTAGTCTATAGTCTAGTCTATAGTCTAGCCTATAGTCTAGTCTATAGTCTAGTCTATAGTCTAGTCTATAGGCTAGTATACAGTCTAGTCTACAGACTAGTCTATAGTCTAGTCTATAGTCTAGTCTATAGTCTAGTCTATAGTCTAGTCTATAGTCTAGTCTATAGTCTAGTCTATAGTCTAGTCTATAGTCTAGTCTATAGTCTAGTCTATAGTCTAGTCTATACTCTAGTCTATAGTCTAGTCTATAGTCTAGTCTATAGTCTAGTCTATAGTCTAGTCTATAGTCGAGTCTATAGTCTAGTATATAGTCTAGTCTATAGTCTAGTCTATAGTCTAGTCTATAGTCTAGTCTATAGTCGAGTCTATAGTCTAGTCTATAGTCTAGTCTATAGTCTAGTCTATAGTCTAGTCTATAGTCTAGTCTATAGTCTAGTCTATAGTCTAGTCTATAGTCTAGTCTATAGTCTAGTCTATAGTCTAGTCTATAGTCTAGTCTATAGTCTAGTCTATAGTCTAGTCTATAGTCTAGTCTATAGTCTAGTCTATAGTCCAGTCTATAGTCTAGTCTAAAGTCCAGTCTATAGTCTAGTCTATAGTCTAGTCTATAGTCCAGTCTATAGTCTAGTCTACAGCCTTGTGTAAAGTCTAGTCTATATTCTATACTCTTGTCTAGTCTATAGTCTAGTTTATAGTTTATTTTATAGCCTAGAACATAGTATTATCTAGTCTATACTCTAGTCTAATCTAGTCTACTTTAGTCTAGTCTATACACAGGACTGTAGACTAGACTATAGACTAGTCTAGTCTATGTATAGTCTAGTCTATAGTCTAGTCTATAGTCTAGTCTATAGTCTAGTCTATAGTCTTAGTCTATAGTCTAGTCTATAGTCTAGTCTATAGTCTAGTCTATAGTCTAGTCTATAGTCTAGTCTATAGTCTAGTCTATAGTCTAGTCTATAGTCTGTAGTCTAGTCTATAGTCTAGTCTGTAGTCTAGTCTATAGTCTAGTCTATAGTCTAGTCTATAGTCTAGTCTATAGTCTAGTCTATAGTCTAGTCTATAGTCTAGTCTATAGTCTAGTCTATAGTCTAGTCTATAGTCTAGTCTATAGTCTAGTCTATAGTCTAGTCTATAGTCTAGTCTATAGTCTAGTCTATAGTCTAGTCTATAGTCTAGTCTATAGTCTAGTCTATAGTCTTGTCTATAGTCTAGGCTATAGTCTAGTCTATAGTCTAGTCTATAGTCTAGTCTATAGTCTAGTTTATAGTCTAGTCTATAGTCTAGTCTATAGTCTAGTCTATAGTCTAGTCTATAGTCTAGTCTATAGTCTAGTCTATAGTCTAGTCTATAGTCTAGTCTATAGTCTAGTCTATAGTCTAGTCTATAGTCAGTCTATAGTCAAGTCTATAGTCTAGTCTATAGTCTAGTCTATAGTCTAGTCTATAGTCTAGTCTATAGTCTAGTCAATAGTCTAGTCTATAGTCTAGTCTATAGTCTAGTCTATAGTATAGTCTATAGTATAGTCTATAGTATAGTCTATAGTCTAGTCTATAGTCTAGCATATATTCTAATATCGATCAGGAATGAGGGTACCTAAAAGATAAGGAATGATTGAGCAAGCCAATGAACAGGCTTATTCGACCAATAAAATTAATCAAAGTGTGTGACTTTGAGCGTTGCAGCACTAACGGATAAAAACCCTCCCTATATTATTTATATAAGATCTATACTGTTAAGGGATCTAATCAAATTTGTTTGAAGTACCATTAGAATCTGGCTTTGAACACTTTTATTCGACCAATAAAATTATTGTAGTGGATAAAACGCTGCCTACTATTAGTAATATAGGTCTGGGTGTTAAAAACTATATACTATAAATTATTACTAATTTAATTTTTTACTTTTAAGTAAAAATGGGCAAAATAATTTTAATTTTTAATTTATTAAATTGTATTTTTATTTTATTTCTTGTTTTTTTTTTAATACTATCTTACAAATGTCAAATTTATCACGCAAATATAACTTTTTAAAAATTTTAACTGCAAATTAGAAACATTAATTATTTAAAAATAAAAAACTTTAAATTTGGTGCACCCATTAAATATATGTGGTAATTTGATCTCATTTTATAATAACAATTATAGTTAAAGAGCAAAAAGTGTTTAAAACACTATATAATAAATTGATTGTATGGGACAGAAGGACCAAAACTAATACACAAATAAATTGAAGAAATACAGTTTAATTCACTTTTTTGGGGGCTCGATTCACTGAACAATAACAGTTAATATTTAAATTTAATTCTTGTGCTACAATTGCATAATTTGTTTAAATATCTCAAAAATTTACATTCCACAATCTTAGTATTTTTTTCACATTTTACACACGTTTTTATTTATTTTATATATTTTTTTAAACAATCATTAGTTTATTATTATTGCCATTTAATGGCTTTATACTTTTTAATTAAATTCGCTTTCAGTTTACATTTCACTTTTAAAAAAATTAACAAAAATTATAAAATTTTACAAAGTGCTACTGATCGTATTGAAGATTGCTAAATTATTAAATTATTTTAGATTTTTTTGTCATTTAAAAAATCTATTCTTTTAAAATATCTATATGTATTTGTTTTTTGTTAATATTTTTTATTAAATTTAATAGTCTACCGTTATTTGTTTGACCATTTATTGATTTATTTAAATTATTAAATTTTAAACGATTTGTTTATATGGTGTGGCGTTTAATGATGACGATTATTCTTCTTTCAATTTTTGTATTCTAAGCAATTTGGCGTTTTATATACGCGAACCACCCATATTGCGAACAGTAGCCAGCAGTAGTCACTGGCAGTCAGGGAAGAAATTGAAATAAAATCGACACAAATGTTTGGAAATAAAAAAAAATAAATAAACAGAAGCAGGCAGCAAAGGCAATAGTAGTAAAAAACTGAACTAAACTTCCGATTGAAAGGCGCGCGCGTACTCTATTAGTTTTCACTATTGAATGAATGAACGAACGTTATTGTTGTAAACAATAAATGATAAATATATTTGTTGTATTTTTTCGTTAAAGAACTAAAACAAATTAGCAACCGCGTATTATTTAATTATTATTTTAGCTAAACAACACACACACTGAATGTTATACCGCGCTGATGTTATTGTTGTTGTTTGTTGCTGCTGTTACTTAGTGTTTTTTACTGTTGGTGCTGCTGTTGTTGTGGTAGGAATGAGTAGCAAAAACTGACAGCAGAAGCAACCGATCGTCAGACGGACACAGACATACAAATACAATTATAATCAAACTTCTATGAAGTATTTAAATGCCAATGTTGGGGCTTCCAAAGGAAAAAAAAATTACCCAACAAACAAATATTCAACTAGAACTGAACTAGAACTGAACTAGAACTGAACCCGAACTGAACTAGAACTGAACTGAACTAGAACTGAACTAGAACTGAACTAGAACTGAACTAGAACTGAACTAGAACTGAACTAGAACTGAACTAGAACTGAACTAGAACTGAACTAGAACTGAACTAGAACTGAACTAGAACTGAACTAGAACTGAACTAGAACTGAACTAGAACTGAACTAGAACTGAACTAGAACTGAACTAGAACTGAACTAGAACTGAACTAGAACTAGAACTAGAACTGAACTAGAACTGAACTAGAACTGAACTAGAACTGAACTAGAACTGAACTAGAACTGAACTAGAACTGAACTAGAACTGAACTAGAACTGAACTAGAACTGAACTAGAACTGAACTAGAACTGAACTAGAACTGAACTAGAACTGAACTAGAACTGAACTAGAACTGAACTAGAACTGAACTAGAACTGAACTAGAACTGAACTAGAACTGAACTAGAACTGAACTAGAACTGAACTAGAACTAACTACTAGAACTGAACTAGAACTGAACTAGAACTGAACTAGAACTGAACTAGAACTGAACTAGAACTGAACTAGAACTGAACTAGAACTGAACTAGAACTGAACTAGAACTGAACTAGAACTGAACTAGAACTGAACTAGAACTGAACTAGAACTGAACTAGAACTGAACTAGAACTGAACTAGAACTGAACTAGAACTGAACTAGAACTGAACTAGAACTGAACTAGAACTGAACTAGAACTGAACTAGAACTGAACTAGAACTGAACTAGAACTGAACTAGAACTGAACTAGAACTGAACTAGAACTGAACTAGAACTGAACTAGAACTGAACTAGAACTGAACTAGAACTGAACTAGAACTGAACTAGAACTGAACTAGAACTGAACTAGAACTGAACTAGAACTGAACTAGAACTGAACTAGAACTGAACTAGAACTGAACTAGAACTGAACTAGAACTGAACTAGCTGAACTAGAACTGAAACTAGAACTGAACTAGAACTGAACTAGAACTGAACTAGAACTGAACTAGAACTGAACTAGAACTGAACTAGAACTGAACTAGAACTGAACTAGAACTGAACTAGAAACTGAACTAGAACTGAACTAGAATGAACTAGAACTGAACTAGAAAACTGAACTAGAACTGAACTAGAAACTGAACTAGAACTGAACTAGACTGAACTAGAACTGAACTAGAACTGAACTAGAACTGAACTAGAACTGAACTAGAATGAACTAGAACTGAAACTAGAACTGAACTAGAACTGAACTAGAACTGAACTAGAACTGAACTAGAACTGAACTAGAACTGTAACTAGAACTGAACTAGAACTGAACTAGAACTGAACTAGAACTGAACTAGAACTTGAACTAGAACGATAGAACTAGAAACTGAACTGAACTGAACTAGAACTGAACTAGAACTGAACTAGAACTGAACTAGAACTGAACTAGAACGAGCTAGAACTGAACTAGACTGAAACTAGAATTGGTGAACTAAACTGAATAGAAATGAACTAGAAAATAACTAGAACTGAACTAGAAATGAAATCGAACTGAAAACTAGAACTGAACTAGAACTAACTAGAACTGAACTAGAATGAACTAGGAACTGAACTAGAACTGAACTAGAACTGAACTAGAACTGAACTAGAACTGAACTAGAACTGAACTAGACGAACTAGAACTGAATAGAAGTACACAGAACTTGAACTAGAACTGAACTAAAAATGAACGAGAACTTGAATAGAACTGAACTAGAACTGAACTAGAACTTCAATAGAATGCACAGTAGAACTAGAATGAACTAGAAACTGAACTAGATAGAACTAGAAACTGAATATATAATTGTTTTTAAACCCAAAAGTTGCTGGGTTAATTAAATGAATACACAAATACCAATACAACTAGAACATATTAATGTATACATGAATTAGAAGTGGCAAAAGGCGTGTGAGAGTATTTAAATTTTAACGAACAATTAAATGCACGAAATACATATTTGATATTGAGTTAGAAAATAAAATGACACATGAAGATTATAAAACAGAAAAACAACAAAAACAAGATGTAAAACAAGTCCTTTGGATGCTGTCATTATAAAAGTGGGTATTGAAAAGTATGTATATGTTATTGTTATTTATTTGAATAAAAAGAAAACATTTATATACGTATATGAAGTAATGATCATAAATCCATAAACATTTACATACATTTTTGTCTCAATAATTCATACAAGACTGTTAAGTTTTTAATAATGCGTTGCTTTATTCTGAAACAAATAATGCTATTCTAAACAAATATGCAGAATATTTATTTTCACATACTTATTTACTATATTCCCAAAAATACGTCGCATATTTTTAAAATTAACGTTACTTAAATATAAGTATCAAATAGAACAGGTGTTTAAAATGATTTAGTATTCTGTGAAAAAAAGGAAACCAAATCAATACGTTTTCATTCATTAAAAATATCAAGTGTTAATTAATATGTTTAGAACGTTTAGATATAATTTGTAGATGCGAATGTTTTACTAAAATATTCATTAAGAAATTATACAGATATTAATTGCATTAAAAATTACTATAAGTTTTTAAATTTATAGAAATTTTTTTTTTTATATTTAAAGAAAATTTTAAATAATGTTTTTTTTAGAAAATTATTGTATTCCATGTGTTTCTAGTTCAGTTCTAGTTCAGTTCTAGTTGAGTTCTAGTTGAGTTCTAGTTCAGTTCTAGTTCAGTTCTAGTTCAGTTCTAGTTCAGTTCTAGTTCAGTTCTAGTTCAGTTCTAGTTCAGTTCTAGTTCAGTTCTAGTTCAGTTCTAGTTCAGTTCTAGTTCAGTTCTAGTTCAGTTCTAGTTCAGTTCTAGTTCAGTTCTAGTTCAGTTCTAGTTCGGTTCTAGTTCAGTTCTAGTTGAGTTCTAGTTGAGTTCTAGTTGAGTTCTAGTTGAGTTCTAGTTCAGTTCTAGTTCAGTTCTAGTTCAGTTCTAGTTCAGTTCTAGTTCAGTTCTAGTTCAGTTCTAGTTCAGTTCTAGTTCAGTTCTAGTTCAGTTCTAGTTCAGTTCTAGTTCAGTTCTAGTTCAGTTCTAGTTCAGTTCTAGTTCAGTTCTAGTTCAGTTCTAGTTCAGTTCTAGTTCAGTTCTAGTTCAGTTCTAGTTCAGTTCTAGTTCAGTTCTAGTTCAGTTCTAGTTCAGTTCTAGTTCAGTTCTAGTTCAGTTCTAGTTCAGTTGTAGTTCAGTTGTAGTTCAGTTGTAGTTCAGTTGTAGTTCAGTTGTAGTTCAGTTGTAGTTCAGTTGTAGTTCAGTTGTAGTTCAGTTGTAGTTCAGTTCTAGTTCAGTTCTAGTTCAGTTCTAGTTCAGTTCTAGTTCAGTTCTAGTTCAGTTCTAGTTCAGTTCTAGTTCAGTTCTAGTTCATTTCTAGTTCAGTTCTAGTTCAGTTCTAGTTCAGTTCTAGTTCTGTTCTAGTTCTGTTCTAGTTCTATTCTAGTTCTGTTCTAGTTCTGTTCTAATTCTGTTCTATTTCTGTTCCAGTTCTGTTCCAGTTCTGTTCCAGTTCTGTTCTAGTTCAGTTCTAGTTTTCAATAAATTTTCTTTATATACAAAATTTTAAATAAATTTTCTTTTTAGAAACAATTTTCGATAAATTTTCATTTAAAAAAAAATTTGAATAAATTTTCATTTTGTAGGGAAAGTTCGATAAATTCTAATTAAAAAAAAAAAAAAATCAAAATTTTCTTTTATAGAAAATTTTAAATAAATTTTCTTGGTATAGAGAATTTAAATAGATTTGGTTTTTATAGAAAATTTTCTTAAAATTTTTAGAGAATTTTTGTTAAATATTCTATTAATAAAAACTATTTTTTAGATTTTTGTTAAATATTCTATTAATAAAAACTATTTTTTAGATTTTCGATTTAACAAAAGTTTCTTAAATTTCATTTTAGAACGAATTTCAATTAATTCTCTTTCCACCCTCGTATAATTATATAGCACAATACGACAGTATTAATATGCATAAAACACTGTTAATATTCCATAATCCAAAATAATTCCATTCTATCTTTTAAACAAAATATTGGGACAATTCCAAGAATAAAAATATGCATAAATTGACAAAAAACGTAGGAATTTCTTCAAAGAATTCAAAAATTCGCACTTTTTTTAAAAACCCCCTTCCTCCAGTGATATGTATATTTAACAACCCCTTCGATCAGATATAAAATTTTGAGCTTAGTCGTTAATTTTTATACTAAACAAAAATATTACATTATTTTATTTAAAAGAAATTGACACCATATCACTACGACTAAATACATGAAACAACTCCAGCTACAATATAATAATAAATTGAGACCATGTCCAAGTAGTATTCACAACAACAAATAAAACATGAAGCATGAAATTGAGTCATTTAACAACAACTATTAACAGTTTAAAAACAAATAAACCCCGTGTACGTTACGTTAAAATAATTGAACTACAACCGACCACGGGCAATATTGTTGATCATTTTTTTGTTTATAATTTGTACAACAATTTCACACGCACACAAACATCAGAAAACACGTTTAAACGGTAAGAGAATTTGGTAGGTAAACATGCAACAAACAATAATGATCACTGTTTTAATTGATGATGTCTCGTTTTTAAGTCACTATTGACTAGAGAGAGGGGTGGTGATGGTGGGAGATCACTGGTGAATGAGTGTTTTTTTTTTAGATACTCATACTAATGTATGAATTGATGGAGGGATCAGCTGTTGTTGTGTATGTAGAACATTTAACATTTTTCAATGATGGTGTGTGTGTTATTTGTCGTTAATATTTAAAATACAAATTGCATTATGATACATTAATTGTTTTTGTTGTTGTTATAAATATTATCAATTAATATTGTTTGTTGTTGCTGTTAATTTGTTTTTTCTCGATCAAATGATACGATCACTATAATGACGCTTAGTTTATTTTTTAAGATTATGATCATTTATCTAGCTGCTGATGATATTGCTGCTATAAGTTTAAAATGACGTTAAAATTATGCTGATGATTAACTTTGTGTGATGATTAAATTCGTGTTTATTTTGTTTTTGTTCTATGCTTATTTTTGTTTTGAAATGTTGTAATAAGAAAAATGACGTTTGAAACATTTAGATACATTGGATCGTGACGAATAATTGGAAGCCCTTCTTTAGCAAAATGTTTATTAATAAATGAATAATGACAATTTTCTATAAAATATTTAAAAAAAACTTTCCATCAGTTCTAGTTTCTAAATAATGAATTTTTTATTTATTGAAATTTTCCCGTTTTACTAAAAAAATTTCATTAAATTCTCAATATATAAAATTTTTTCAATAATTCATGATTTATAATTTTTTTTTTTGATAAACTCTTGATTTACATTGTACAATGTTGTGATGAGAAATTTGTGTATGTATTTGTACCCATTAAAAACGATCGATTTTTAAATATTAAGAATTACTACTTCATTAGAAAGATATAAGAAAATAAACATACAAAAGTGAGTAATATGGTAGTGAAATTTCATAGTAAAGGAAATTTATTAATGCCATTTAATACTGTAATGAAAACACTCCCACAAGTTTAATTGTTTATAGAGTGACATATGTAAATAAACAAAAGATATTGGATCACTCGCTTATAGTTAAAATGAACATTTCAAAGAAGCTAACATATTTTAAGAGTTTATGCTCATTACAAAAAAATAAAATAATAATTATAAATTTAATCACCCATAAAATCTAATCACCCCATATTTTATCTTGTTGAAGCGTTGCGTTTGCAGTAAACATATGCATACGATTTGAACTTAAGGCTTTTTTAGGTAAACTTTTTAAACTAGAATTGAACTAGAACTGAACTAGAACTGAACTAGAACTAGAACTACTAGAACTGAACTAGAACTGAACTAGAACTGAACTAGAACTGAACTAGAACTGAACTAGAACTGAACTAGAACTGAACTAGAACTGAACTAGAACTGAACTAGAACTGAACTAGAACTGAACTAGAACTGAACTAGAACTGAACTAGAACTGAACTAGAACTGAACTAGAACTGAACTAGAACTGAACTAGAACTGAACTAGAACTGAACTAGAACTGAACTAGAACTGAACTAGAACTGAACTAGAACTGAACTAGAACTGAACTAGAACTGACTAGAACTGACGAACTGAACTAGAACTGAACTAGAACTGAAGCTAGAACTGACGAGAACTGAACAGAACTGAACTAAAATGAACTAGAACTGAATAGAACTGAACTAGAACTGAAACTAGAACTGAACTAGAACTGACTAGAAACTGAACTAGAACTGAACTAGAACTGAACTAGAACTGAACTAGAACTGAACTAGAACTGAACTAGAACTGAACTAGAACTGAACTAGAACTGAACTAGAACTGAACTAGAAACTGAACTAGAACTGAACTAGAACTGAACTAGAACTGAACTAGAAACTGAACTAGAACTGAACTAGAACTGAAACTAGAACTGAAACTAGAACTGAACTAGAACTGAACTAGAACTGAACTAGAACTGAACTAGAACTGAACTAGAACTGAACTAGAACTGAACTAGAATGAACTAGAACTGAACTAGAACTGAACTAGAACTGAACTAGAACTGAACTAGAACTGAACTAGAACTGAACTAGAACTGAACTAGAACTGAACTAGAACTGAACTAGAACTGAACTAGAACTGAACTAGAACTGAACTAGAACTGAACTAGAACTGAACTAGAACTGAACTAGAACTGAACTAGAACTGAACTAGAACTGAACTAGAACTGAACTAGAACTGAACTAGAACTGAACTAGAACTGAACTAGAACTGAACTAGAACTGAACTGAACTAAACTGAACTAGAACTGACTAGAACTGAACTAGAACTAGAACTGAACTAGAACTGAACTAGAACTGAACTAGAACTGAACTAGAACTGAACTAGAACTGAACTGAACTAGAACTGAACTAGAACTGAACTAGAACTGAACTAGAACTGAACTAGAACTAGAACTAGAACTGAACTAGAACTGAACTAGAACTGAACTAGAACTGAACTGAACTAGAACTGAACTAGAACTGAACTAGAACTGAACTAGAACTGAACTAGAACTGAACTAGAACTGACTAGAACTGAACTAGAACTGAACTAGAACTGAACTAGAACTGAACTAGAACTGAACTAGAACTGAACTAGAACTGAACTAGAACTGAACTAGAACTGAACTAGAACTGAACTAAACTGAACTAGAACTGAACTAGAACTGAACTAGAACTGAACTAGAACTGAACTAGAACTGAACTAGAACTGAACTAGAACTGAACTAGAACTGAACTAGAAACTGAACTAGAACTGAACTAGAACTGAACTAGAACTGAACTAGAACTGAACTAGAACTGAACTAGAACTGAACTAGAACTGAACTAGAACTGAACTAGAACTGAACTAGAACTGAACTAGAACTGAACTAGAACTGAACTAAACTGAACTAGAACTGAACTAGAACTGAACTAGAACTGAACTAGAACTGAACTAGAACTGAACTAGACTGAACTAGAACTGAACTAGAACTGAACTAGAACTGAACTAGAACTGAACTAGAACTGAAACTAGAACTGAACTAGAACTGAACTAGAACTGAACTAGTAACTGAACTAGAACTGAACTAGAACTGAACTAGAACTGAACTAGAACTGAACTAGAACTGAACTATAACTGAACTAGAACTGAACTAGAACTGAACTAGAACTGAACTAGAACTGAACTAGAAACTGAACTAGAACTGAC
Source organism: Lucilia sericata (assembly GCF_015586225.1). NCBI lineage: Eukaryota > Metazoa > Arthropoda > Insecta > Diptera > Calliphoridae > Lucilia > Lucilia sericata. The sequence continues at coordinate 130,852 of NW_023994987.1, forward strand.
TAGAACTGACTAGAAACTGAACAGAACTGAACTAGAACTGAAACTAGAACTGAACTAGAACTGAACTAGAACTGAACTAGACTGAACTAGAACTGAACTAGAACTGACTAGAACTGAACTAGAACTGAACTAGAACTAACTAGAACTGAACTAGACCTGGAACTAGAACTGAACTAGAACTGAACTAGAACTGAACTAGAACTGAACTAGAACTGAACTAGAACTGAACTAGAACTGAACTAGAACTGAACTAGAACTGAAATAGAACTGAACTAGAACTGAACTAGAACTGAACTAGAACTGAACTAGACCTGAACTGAACTAGAACTGAACTAGAACTGAACTAGAACTGAACTAGAACTGAACTAGAACTGAACTAGAACTGAACTAGAACTGAACTAGAACTGAACTAGAACTGAACTAGAACTGAACTAGAACTGAACTAGAACTGAACTAGAACTGAACTAGAACTGAACTAGAAACTGAACTAGAACTGAACTAGAAACTGAACTAGAAACTGAACTAGAACTGAACTAGAACTGAACTAGAACTGAACTAGAACTGACTAGAACTGAACTAGAAACTGAACTAGAACTGAACTAGAACTGAACTAGAACGAACTAGAACTGACTAGAACTGAACTAGAACTGAACTAGAACTGAACTAGAACTGAACTAGACTGAACTAGAACTGAACTAGAACTGAACTAGAACTGAACTAGAACTGAACTAGAACTGAACTAGAAACTGAACTAGAACTGAACTAGAACTGAACTAGAACTGAACTAGAACTGAACTAGAACTGAACTAGAACTGAACTAGAACTGAACTAGAACTGAACTAGAAACTGAACTAGAACTGAACTAGAACTGAACTAGAAATGAACTAGAACTGAACTAGAACTGAACTAGAACTGAACTAGAACTGAACTAGAACTGAACTAGAACTGAACTAGAACTGAACTAGAACTGAACTAGAACTGAACTAGAACTGACTAGAACTGAACTAGAACTGAACTAGAACTGAACTAGAACTGAACTAGAACTGAACTAGAACTGAACTAGAACTGAACTAGAACTGAACTAGAACTGAACTAGAACTGAACTAGAACTGAACTAGAACTGAACTAAGAACTGAAAAAACTGAACTAGAACTGAACTAAACTGAACTAGAACTGAACAGAACTGAACTAGAACTGAACTAGAACTGAACTAGAACTGAACTAGAACTGAACTAGAACTGAACTAGAACTGAACTAGAACTGAACTAGAACTGAACTAGAACTGAACTAGAACTGAACTAGAACTGAACTAGAACTGAACTAGAACTGAACTAAACTGAACTAGAACTGAACTAGAACTGAACTAGAACTGAACTAGAACTGAACTAGAACTGAACTAGAACAAGAATGAACTAGAAATGAACTAGAACTGAAAAGAACTGAACTAGAACTGAACTAGAAATGAACTAGAAACTGAAACTAGAACTGAACTAGAATGAACTAGATAGACTGAACTAGAACTGAACTAGATCTGAAATAGAACTGAACTAGAACTGAACTAGAAATGAACTAGAAACTGAACTAGACCTGAATGAATGAATAGAACTAATAGAACTGAACTAGAACTGAAACTAGAAACTGAACTAGAACTGAACTAGATGAACTAGAACTGAACTAGAACTGACTAGAACTGAACTAGAACGAAACTAGAAACTGAACTAGAACTGAACTAGAACTTAAACTAGACTGAACTAGAAACTGAACTAGAACTGAACTAGAAACTGAACTAAAAAATGAACTAGAACTGAACAAGAAACTGAACTAGAACTGACTAGAAACTGAACTAGAAATGAACTAGAAACTGAACTAGACACTGAACTAGAACTGAACTAGAACTGAACTAGAACTGACTAGAACTGAACTAGAATGAACTAGAACTTGAACTAGAACTGAACTAGAATGAACTAGAATGAAATAGAACTACTAGGAACTGACTAGAACTGCTGAACTAGAACTGAACTAGAACTGAACTAGAACTGAACTAGAACTGAACTAGAACTGAACTAGAACGAACTAGAAACTGAACTAGAAAACTGAACTAGAACTGAACTAGAACTGAACTAGAACTGAACTAGAACTGAACTAGAACTGAACTAGAACTGAACTAGAACTGAACTAGAACTGAACTAGAACTGAACTAGAACTGACTAAACTGAACTAGAACTGAACTAAACTGAACTAGAACTGAACTAAAACTGAACTAGAACTGAACTAGAACTGAACTAGAACTGAAACTGAACTAGAACTGAACTAGAACTGAACTAGAACTGAACTAGAACTGAACTAGAACTGAACTAGAACTGAACTAGAACTGAACTAGAACTGAACTAGAACTGAACTAGAACTGAACTAGAACTGAACTAGAACTGAACTAGAACTGAACTAGAACTGAACTAGAACTGAACTAGAACTGAAAGACTGAGAACTGAACTAGAACTGAACTAGAACTGAACTAGAACTGAACTAGAACTGAACTAGAACTGAACTAGAACTGAACTAGAACTGAACTAGAACTGAACTAGAACTGAACTAGAACTGAACTAGAACTGAACTAGAACTGAACTAGAACTGAACTAGAACTGAACTAGAACTGAACTAGAACTAAACTGAACTAGAACTAGAACTGAACTAGAACTGAACTAGAACTGAACTAGAACTGAACTAGAACTGAACTAGAACTGAACTAGAACTGAACTAGAACTGAACTAGAACTGAACTAGAACTGAACTAGAACTGAACTAGAACTGAACTAGAACTGAACTAGAACGAACTAGAACTGAACTAGAACTGAACTAGAACTGAACTGAACTGAACTAGAACTGAACTAGAACTGAACTAGAACTGAACTAGAACTGAACTAGAACTGAACTAGAACTGAACTAGAACTGAACTAGAACTGAACTAGAACTGAACTAGAACTGAACTAAACTGAACTAGAACTGAACTAGAACTGAACTAGAACTGAACTAGAACTTAACTAGAACTGAACTAGAACTGAACTAGAACTGAACTAGAACTAGAACTGAACAAGAACTGAACTAGAACTGAACTAGAACTGAACTAGAACTGAACTAGAACTGAACTAGAACTGAATTAGAACTGAACTAGAACTGAACTAGAACTGAACAAAATTTTAAGGACTCAGCAATGATTGGTCGTTAAGGTTTACCCAAATATATTTAATTTTAATTTACAACTCTATTCAAATATTTATTTCCTTTCAATTGCATTCACTTTTTTTTTCAATTTAAACTTGACTTCTAATTTACAACTTAATTACAGTTCAAAACTATTAAATTCTTTAATTAAAAATTTCCTTAATATTTGTGGTCAAGAGAGAATTTTGTGGTGTTTAACCTTCAAAAAAAAAACAAACAAATTGTTTTAGAATTGTTTTTTAGTTTTATTTTGTATTTCAATTAAAACTAATATTAACCTTGTTAAGATCTATTAAAAAAGATAATTCGTTTTACACCTTTTAACTACAAAATCATTGAAGCAGGACTAAGTATTAAAACAAAGTGCATTATTATTAAAACGAAAAGTAATATAAAAATATTTTAACAAAAAAAAACTATGTTGAGTTTAGATGGTTTAATAAGATAATTTGTTCGTTAATATTTGTAATATAATTTCAAGCTAATAAATAATTAAATAAAAACTTAATTGTGGTTAAGTTTTTTTTTCGAATTTTAGGAAATGTTTTATTAAATGTTGAACTTTTAATTGATTTTTAATAATTTAATAAACAGCTAAGGGTTTTATGTTATTTGTTTACTTTTACCAAAGACGCAACAAGAAATTTATTAGTATTATAGGTTTTTATTTTTATAATAATTAAAATTTTTGTTTGTTTATTTAAATGACAGCTGTACGTCATAATACCGATAAAAGGGCCTCTAAATGTATTGATTAATGAGTATTACTTTTTAATTGTATTGTTTTTAAAACAAGTTGTCAAATAAATAGCTATATTATTATTATTAAATATTTATTATTGTCTTAAGAGCGGTTTTATTGCATTATTAAAGTACTTTCGTCATATTTTTATATTCATACCATATGATGTAAATTAATACAAAACATTCATTCAAATCACTTGCATTGAATTATGAAATTAGTAATATTTGCTAAATGTTATTCCCCATAATCGAGATAAGAAATTATACTAAGAATAGTTTTTGTTTTACAGCATTTCCTTTTTTTATCAAACAAAAAAACATACAATTAATTTTTGTAAGGTATTTTTTCATACTAAAAATTTACAAAAATATAGGCGTTAATTACAATTTATTTCACAATAATGATTAAATTTCAAAACTGTTGTTACAATTGATACCCAGAATTCATTTGCGAGAATGCCTAACGATTGAAATTATCGTTTTTTTTAAAGAAAATTTAAAAATATTAATTGTTTTTAAAAAAATAATATCGATAAGATCGAATGTTATTGGCAGCTGCTTTCGCACTGAAACATTCATATTTCTTATTAAGGTCGATCATTTGTATCAAAAACTCAAAAAGTCTAAAACATTTAACAAACCGAAATCGATCTCAAGCTAAAGATAATCTCATTTTTTATACAAAATCAATCATTTTGGCGGCGTTTGACCCAGCAAAGTGTGAAAAGGAACGAAAAACACTGGCTCACGATATATTACACAATTTGAGGAAACACTGAATATTAGCGATGTGAAGATCAGTCAACCCCGACAGAGACTTATTAGAAGCAGACTAAATCCTTGCCTCATGTCAAAATCGTTTACGATCATTATTTCACATCATCTGAAGAACAATGCGTTACAACAACATGAAGACAAGGAGAATAACAAGGACGGATTGCTTCAGAATCCGTCCGACTTATATATTCCTTTCACATCTGAACTTAATAATTTCAGATGTGAAAGGGTTTCATGAAGATGGAAGCTATATGAGTCGGTTTAATCTGAGAATCCTGGCTTATAGCCGGTAAGATTCGAGGCATTCCAATAGGCCTCGAACGAAATTATGTGATTCTTTACCCTATAAAAGAAGGTAAAATTATTTTGGTCAGGGAAGAAGTAAAAGTTCGCTTTTACTCCGTGTTTAAATGATAGTAGCTAAAATTCACACTCGATCGATATCGACTCGAGAATAGAATCAGAGAATTAAATCTCGAGACATAGACCATTAATATCTACGTGGACAGTCTTGTCTGTACTAAGACTCTCAAATTCAATATAATATCATCGAAATGTATTCTTAATTGCAGCCACTCCTTTATAAAACACAGGCAATATTTTGTAGAGTTGATATGGTTTCCAGGATATGAGGTCATATGTAGAGTCACCTAGCTACAGTAGTGAATAGAATCTAGGAATGTACGCCAGAAGTCACAAGTTTTGTGAAGAATACCCAAATATGCTTTGGAAGATATATTTACTGAGCTCTGTATCATTGGACACATGTTGCATGGTATAAGGGACCCAACTAACTGTTACTGCAGAAATTGTTTACATGAAAAAGAATCGATAAACTCGGTGATCCTGCCGCTAAAAACAAATTGTAGTTGCTTGTGATTTTAATGTTCACCATTCAAGTCACACAACTCTAGAAGGTCAATATGCTGAACTATTCTTGCGTAATTAGTAAATGAACCAATATCTCATGTGTTGAAGGACAACAACATAATACCCTCGATCTTTTTATCACTTCACACCCTGACAAGAATGAAGTGGATGCTCTTGCATTTCTCTGAAATTCGGATCCCTGCACCATTTCCGAACGTCGCAACGTTTCACAACCAGCTACGAAACGTTCAATTTTTATCTTCGAAAAGGCTCGTTGGACTGACTTCAACAATTCATTTGAAACAATTCATTTAAAAACATTGTTTCCTAGACGATAATGTCAATGCCATGGCGAAAATTTTTGGGAATAAAAACATTCATTCCTTAAAAAAAATCGTCGATTAGAAATAGGCAAAGGTTTAATCGGTTTAATCGGAAGTACAATCAGATACAGAGAGGAAGCTTTCAGAATTTGGCGTAATAATAAAAACGACCAAACTGACACGCTGCGCAAAAAGGCGAGGTATTCGTGTGCCAGAGTGCTTAGACGCGAAAAAGTTCCAGACGAGCAGCGCCTTTGTGCTAAGGTTCTTGCTGCTTCCTAGAGGTAACAAATCCTTTTGGTCGTTCGTAAAATGTGTAAAGAATAATGCTAGTTCTTCAATTCCAATCAAACATTCACCTGAGTTATTCGTAAATAATTTTTGCTTGCCGGAGATGCCCGAGCTCGAAAAGGTATCAGTAACTATGCCTAATATATTCATTCGAGCGCGTGGCATTAAAACGGTTTTAGCGGATCTCAGCATAAATAAGTCTCCTGGACTTGATGGCATAGCGGCACTGGTCTTGAAGCAGTGCTCTTCGACACTAGCTCGCCCATTAGGTAATCTTTTCAGCATCCCACACCATGCCGGTAAATTTCCTACATGCTGGAAGATTGCTAATATCACGCCAATTCCTAAAAAGGGAGAGGCTAACAACCCTGAAAATTATCGCCCAATTGCAATCTGTTCTGCACTTTCCAATTTTATGAAAATTATGGTTAATTTCCATCTTGTCAAATATCTAGAGACTAACAATTTACTTAACGACCGTCAGTACGGCTTTCGTAGAGACCTTCTGGCATTTCATTAGGAGAAATCGTGTCAAGGCTCTAGATATTTCCAAGGCATTTGATAGAGTATGGCATGGTGCACTTGTAAAAAAACTGATGGCATTTGGCGTCGGTAATAACTTCACTCGATTTCTCAGAGATCGCACTTATACGATTGTTATAGATGGGATCTCATAAAACGAGTTCAAGATTAATTCCAGGGGAACCACATGGCTCCCTTATTTCCCCTATCCTATTTCTTATTTTCATCAATGACCTTCTATGTCAAACTTCCAACTATATCTACACTTTTGCCGATGACAGCAATATCTGCCATTATTATTAATTCAATTATAGATCAAGCCCTCTAGAAATTGGGGCAATAAGGTGCAATATTAATGAATCGCTCGATCACGCCTTGTCGATTTTAACGCCGTATGGCAGATAATGTTGGTGCATCTTTATTTATGGGTGGTGTAAATATTAAGGAAAATATAGTACGATGTCCGATATACTAAACACATTTTTGAAGTGTCAAAAGAAGCATTCAAATGTCTCGGTTTTTTAAAACGGTGTAAGACATACATCACTCCAACTGATCTTCTTACCCAACGTATATTAGAGCGAAAATGGAATAAAACTCTCTTGTATGGGCCGAAGCCTTGAAGACTATTTTGGAGCTACTAGACCACGTACAAGAGAGGTACTTATCGGTGACAGTAGGGTATCCAACTCTATTGAATCACTGGAGCACCGACGCAACGTGGGGTATATTTCACTATTCTATCGATACTATAATGGACATGATGAACAAACGTCCTGTAGAAGTATTCCCCGCAACTTTCAATGTGAAAAGATTTAAGTCAAATGTTCACAAACGCTACTCCCTCTATCCTCCCTCCCACGACCTATTTTCCTAGTTCCGGCACAATGCACTGCATGAGTAGGGTTCGTCCCCTGAGTGCTGATTCAAGAAAAAAATATATACGATTTTGTACATAAAATATAGAAATTTAAAGAAAACTTTATACTAGTTTATGTTATAGAATGCAATATTATTTTCACTTTGCAAAATACATTTATTGCTTTTTTATACCTGAGTTGACCTCTCATCTTCGCGACACTCCCACTAATACATTTTTTTACTTAATTAGCACTTTATAGAAAAAAATATTTATATGAATTTAATCGATTCAAATGAAACTTATATGACACCTTTAACCATAAAATGGGTGTAGTATTTGTCAAAATAAATTAACATTTATTACAATAATTTTAAACTATTTGTTACTATTCACACGCTCAAATCTTTTGCTTTTTATTTATATGGATAAATATGAATAAATAACTCAATTATATACATATTTTATTATTTAGAAATTTATAGAAAAATATTTCAGTTTGGCATTTAACTGCGTAAGGATAACTTAACATGTTATTATATTATACATTTTTTAATCACTTACCTTAATAACATTGTTAGCTGTAAATCATGCGCCAATCTTTCCAAAGCTGGTACACCTTCAACTCTTAAAATATTTATTTTTTCCCTTAACGATCGTGAAACATTATTTTGACCTTGACGTTCACGTAAAATCTCTATGATATTGGGTTGTCTTAAAAATGCAATAACCTAGAAAAAAAGGAGTAATATAAACCATATAATTACTATAGATTAAAACAGATTTGTTATTAAACTAAAAGGAAAGAAAAAAATTCATATCTAGGAAGAATTTTTTAATAAATATTATTCAAGCGAACATTTCTACTGTTTTCCCAAACCATTTCATTCAAAATAAGAAAAGTTCATACATTGTATGATACTGTATATAAAAGATAAAATTAAAAAGATAGATTTCGGAAAAGCTTTCAGTTGAAACTGAGTTGATGCAGAGAAGACAGACAATCTAATATGACTGGGGAATTTCGTATCAAAGATTCTCGTATGTTTATATTCGCCTTCCAATCTAAGAAATATCCAATGTATCAATGCCTTAATCTAGAATAGTTACTGCAGCTCAAAAGGAGCCAAAAGTGACATATTTTTAGACTTTAGAACACGATGTGATGGATAAATTCTGAGGCTATATTCGAATTCTTTTTGGCAGAGAGATTAAGCTGTGAATCGCAACCGAATGTGCGAAGGCGACGAATGTGAAATATCTTCTATATGATAAGACTGTCGTCCAGACAACGTAATGTTTTGTTGACTAGACAATTCCTGTTGGAAAGTCAAGTAACGAGTCACCCTAAATATTAGATTTGGATACAGGATACTCTTTGTCGGTACAATTGAATATACTTTAGGTGTTTTCCAGCGACATTCCGGTCATTATATCATCAAACATCAACCAAAGTTGTTCTCTGAAGTTACTAGTATCAGATGCAACAGTATCCCATAATCGCCGCGGATAGTTTAAGATTATTTTCCTGGTATACTAGATCTAGCGCACTGAGTTATTCCGTTTCAACAATAAAATATTTGTTTCTGACACGCCACCCTACCTGTCGTCTATGTTTATCAATTCGCTCTCTTTAGGGCGAAGATTTAAACCTTCGACACTACTATAAAAAGTCCTATAAGATCTGTTTAAATAATTTAATTCGAAGAATAGACAGTCCTTTTCTTCTTTAGTAACAAAAGCAGAAAGGAATTTAACTTTCACTTCAGAATGTAAATATATGCAATTGTTTTACCATTAAAATTAAAGCACACACTCACCTTTTCATTGTAGGCAACAGGAACCTCATTATAACCATTATTAGCTGAAACACTCGAAGAACTGGGACCATTATTATAAGCTGACGACGATGAGGATGATGTATAATGTGGCATATTATCATTTTGCATAAATTGACTTTGACGATTTGTTGAGACTGCTGATGAGGTTGATGTCGTCGATATGGGACGGGGCGGTGGCAAGGGAGGATTACCCGATGACATGCAATTGCCATCGATTGAATCGTAAGGTTGCTGTTGATGACGATGGCGTATTATGCGTGGACACTCTAGTGGCAAGCGTGGATCCATAAATGAAGTCTGGCGATTATTGTGATCTATGAAGAATTGTTTACCCGACTGATCGAGTTTCGTCTCCCAACACGAGGGTAAATCACGATTTAGTTGAGCAAACGAATTGACAAGAGCAACTAAATCTTTATTGTATTGATAACGTTGAAAACACGAAGGATCACGACGTATACGTATAACCATATGTTTTAAGGCAGCATTACGATTGTATATGGCTAATGCATCTTCGTTGGTATGAAGCATGGAATAAAAATCCGGACGGCATAACATTAGAACAGCTGGGTGTACCGAGAGATTGACATGTTGAAAGTTAAAAGCGGATTGAGCTGAAGCATTTGGGTTATTATTGTGGTGTTGATGGAGTGTTAAAGATTGCGAGGTCTGTTGAGCTGACGAGTCGTTGACGTTGGAGGCGGTATTATTAGTGACGGCAGCAATAGCATTTGAACGATTTTCATTGGTTATAGTACGACGTATAGACTGGTATCTGCGATCTAGCTGTTGGCGATGGTGTTGCTCTCGACCACCGGGACCATTGAGTGAACCAGAGCCGTTAGAACCTGGTCTTTGCCAGGATGTAGTTCTGGTAGTGTGATCTATATAAAAAATGCGTCCATGACTATCCATTCTAGCTTCCCAGGCGGGGGGTAAAGGTTCAGCAGCAACTTGTACATTAGCAGGATCAGCTTCGGCTGAAAAAATAGCGCTTGTGCGCAAAAGTCCACCAGCAGCTCCCCTTTCGGGTATAGAGGGTAAACGGGTGCTGGTTATATGCACCACACCCATATCATCAGTAGCATTGTCATCCTCATCGTCCTCATTTTCTACACCCTCTAGATGAGGATGCGCAGCGGCAGAGCTTCCTGCCAATTGCACAATATCAGCAGTACGTACACGTTCCTCGTTACGCATGCTAGCAGAACCTTGAAAGGCTGGTGACGAAGGTGGTGTTCTTGCAGATAAATAATTATAATCTAAATGACTAGTATGTACAGCAGCAGCACCACCACCTAAAGCTTCAGCTCCACCCCCACTACCCCTTGGACTAGAGCCAATATATGTGTCATCTAGGTTATTATTAGTGATGGCCATATTAGCAGCTGCAGCAGCCTGCATGCGGGCATGACGTCGAGCATGGTGGGTTGGTGTTGGAGGACATATTAAATTGGCAGCATTAGCACCTGCCCCCACCCCGCCTACACGTTTTAGCAAACGTTGTTGTGGTCGGTTGTGTATTAAAGGTGTGGCCGCGGCAATAGCATTTGTTGTTGAGCACACCTGTTGTGTTTGTCCCAATACCTGGGCTTCTGGTGATAATTGAAAATCCAAAGGTGAAGCACTGCGTGTAGAGCAACCTGATGGTGGGCTACGGTGGCGTTTGGGAGACAACATTAATCTACTAGGTGATTGTGATTGACGCTCTTCATAACCCGCCTTACCATTTGAAAGGGTTCTAGTGAGAGGCCTATGTTGTCTCAAAGATACAGCGGAAGTATTGGGTGGAGTTTGTGGAAATTGATTAATGGAAGTTGTCTCTTTAGTGGGGAATGCTGGAAATTCATAGGTTTCCGTAGCTGGCACTTTTTTGGTGGTTATGGTGTTAATATAACTATCTGGCCCAATTTTCTTCTTAATTAAAGGTTTAAATTTCATGGCCGGCGAAGAAGGGGTGGCATTGTTTAACTCATATTGAGGACTAGAGTTAGAGGAGGAATTGCCACTATTCAAAAGAAACAAAGGGGAATTATTGCAGCTGTTAGAATTACTAGCAAATCCATTGGAGGAACCATAAGCTGCCTCCAAAGAATCATCAGTGTCTAAGATATCAAATTTGAATACATCCCCCTGTAAACGAAAATCTCTGCCCAGAGCTCTAGGGGGCCAAGATCTTTCTAAAGGCCGATGCTGTGGCTGTCGCAAATGTTTTTGTCTTCTATGTATTTGGGCCTCCTTATTAGCGCTAGCTGAGGCATGTAAAGCTGCCGCCGCTCCCAATAAACTTTCCACTGCCGCCGCTTCTTCATCGGCCTCTTCATCTATAGTAAAACTGGCTGGTCTAACTATACTTTGAGTAGTGTCGTCAACTTCGAATACCGTTTCTGCCGGTACGGTTTCATAACATTCACGTGCTATCCACAAGTTAAAGGAATCGGTGGCTGTCGACGCTGTTGGCGTGGAGGAAGCAGGTGATTTTACACTAGAACGTTTTTCTTTCTTTTTAGCTCCGCTTAAGGGTGTGGAGGTACCACTTTGTGGCGACAAAGTCCATGATTTACGTCGAGCTCCTCCTCCTACACTTCCGCCACCATCACTACCAATACTTCCATTGTAGGAATTTGTAGGTGAGAGTGTTGTTGTAGAAGCTGGAGTTTCACATGATTTTGTAGTTAGTAGAGTTTGTTGTCTTTGCTTTTGGGCTTGTTCTTCCTCGGCACTGGAGTAGTTTACTTTATTTATGTGATTAAAGTCTTTAAGAGCTGAAAGTAAGAAAAATAAAAATGGAAGTTGAACTTGGGGCAAATATACTGAAATTTAACTTTATTTTAAGTCTAATCTATAGTCTAGTCTAGTCTAGTCTGCAGTCTAGTCCTTGGCAAAATTAGTCTAATTATGCAAGGGTCTAGTCTATAGTTTTGTCTTTAGTATTAACTATATTCGAGTCTATTGTCTAGATATTTCTTAATATACTTACATTTATCTCGCTTTCGCCTCATCACAACAGGCTGTTGCTCAACTTCTTGCTCAACTTGAATAAAATCATCTTGTGTCGTATACAAAAGTTTCAACTCCTTTTCTTCTTCATCTTTCAATGCCTCCTTTATGGAAGAAATGATACCGACAGCACCTTCACATTCTTCTTCATCCAAATCATTGAGACCATCGCCACACGTACCAGTAGCAGCAGTAGCATTTTCATCCATTTGAACACTTAAAAAATTTTCATCCAAATGTAGTTGGTGTTTTTGCACATTGGCAGTAGTAGTAATATTATTAGTATCTGCATTATTTACACCATACAGAGAGAATGGTGGTGGTGGCGGCAAAGTTACTGATGATGATGATGATGTGACGTCATTTGTTGTTTTCAATGATTTTTCAAATGTCAATACTAGTTCCGGTTCACCGGCAGCTTCATAAAATGTTTGATTACTCTCATCGTCATCTTCGTCATCATTATTATCTTCGTAGTTCATTCTAATATTGTTGTTATTGTTATTGCTATTATTCAGGGTGGTTGGATTACTATTGTTTACATTATTTGTTGTTGTTGTTATTTGTTTAGCTGTGGCAGAAGTAGTAAGACAATTGCTGCCGCTGTTGCTACTGTCAGTGTTAAACTCCTTTTGTTCATGGATTTTATTCATTTCTATGTTGTTACCACCACATTCGCCACTTGTTGCCGGCGTTAGAGTAGATTGTTTACAATTGCTTAAACCACCCTCCGCCATTTTAAATTCCCTTTCACTATCTATTTGCTCCAGATGAGTTGAATGTTAACAAACCTTTTCTATAGCATTACACATGTTTTCATGGTAAAAATTCCTCCCTTTGTTTTATTTAAAATATTCATGACAAGCTTTTTATTGTTATATAATTTTAGTTGAAATAATTACATTACTTTTTTTGTTAAATATTTCTAATGTATTTATTATTTACATTTTTGCATTATTTTTATTTGTTTGTTTTGATCGTTATATTCTTTGATTGACTTTTCTCCACTTTTCTTTTTGCTCTACTTTTGATTTATAGATTTTTCTAAATATGCTCTAATTACATAGGACTCTCTTAATTTTTTTAGATTTTATATATTTTTTTCTTTTTTGAAAACTATACAAATTTTTGCAAATTTAATGCTAAAACTTTTAATAATTTGTGCATTTTTTAAAAAACACTTTTTTTAACAAATCTATTTTTGTTTTATATGAGTATTTAATTTAAAAGTTTAATTAATTTCCTGGTTGTTAATTGCCTTTGTATGACCCATTTTGTTTTGAAATAAATTGCCTTAAAAATAATATTTTTTTATAATTTCTTTAGTTAATGTTAAATAGTAATATTTATTTAAAGTTTTTCTTTACTTTTTCTTTAAAAAACTTTATTTTTTCCATAATTATTTTAAATTTTTCACACTCTAGCAATTTTATCAACTCAACACCAGGAAAAAATTTTCACTATTTGACATTTTGCTAAAAGTTTCTCTGAAAAAAGAGATTTTTGTTTTTGTTGTTTTTATGCTGCTGCTGCAAAGCTGCCAAATTTGTATGTGATGCCATATCATGAACAGGTTGTAAAAGCGAAGAAGGGTTAAAATCAGAAGTTGTTTGTTAAAAAAAAAAAATTAAAAATTCTATAATTTTATAAAAAAAAATATATAAGATTGATTAATCTTCTAAACTTAAATTTTGATAAATTTAGTTAACAAATTATCTTACATTCTTTATAATTATTTGTCTTTTTCTGGTAGCATTATTACCACCCTACTGTTATTCCCCCAAAGCAACACATCTGGCAGCTTTTACCCCAAAGCATGCGCCAACAATTTTGACATTTCACTGTAAATTTTTTGAGTGTACGTTTGTGTTTTATATTTCTGTTGGACACGACGCTTAAAGATTTATTTATTTTATAAAAATAAATCATTTAACTATATTAATAGATAATTTATAAACTATGGCAGAATCTGGTCAAATCTCAAAAAAGTAAGTAATCGATAAAACAACAAAAACGTGCTTAAAAACATATAAAAAGTCCTACTGTCTGCCGTGTTGTCAAAAAGAATTGAATGAGTCGTTGTCGTCGGTAATCCAGAATATTAGCAAAAAATGTGAGGTTATGATGAAATCATACACGCAATTTTAAAAATTATTAGACGGCATAAGAAAATGTTTAATATTTTATAAAATTCCTTATAATTTAAAGAAAATAGTTAGGCATATTATTAATAAAACGAGTGATTTAATAAAGAAAAACAAAACAAACATGTTGAGTGTGATGAAATGTTGTGCAAAAGTTGCTCAGATTGCCAGTGTAAAACGCCATGTCTTACAAAGTGCTGCAACTTTATTCCATACCTCGGCTAGTCTACAACAGCCCAGCAAAAAGACAAAACTGTAAATTAAGAAATAATTACAAAATTTCCAATATTTATTGTTTGTTGTGTTTGTTTTTTTAGCGAACTCAAACGCCGCTTGAAGGCCGAACAGAAAGCCAAAGAAAAGGCCGAAAAGGAAGCTAATAAAGTGGCTACTGCTCCCGCTGCTGGCGGTGAGGGTAAAAAGAAATCTGCTGCTTCCGAGGAGGAAATCTCCCCCAATGAATATTTCAAATTGCGTACAGCAGCTGTGGCTGAATTGAAAAAATCTCCCGAAACTGATCCCTATCCTCATAAGTTCCATGTCAGTATTTCTTTAGAGAACTATATTAATAAATATACTAATCTTAAGGAAGGTGAAATGTTGGAAAATGAACAATTAAGGTAAGATTTTATATACTTACGGACATTTTATTTTTAAATAATAATTTTTATATTTGAAAATTAGCATTGCCGGACGTGTCCATGCCATACGTGAATCTGGTGCTAAATTGATTTTCTACGATTTACGCGGTGAAGGCGTCAAGCTGCAAGTTATGGCCAATGCCAAATTGTATAAAAGTGAACAAGATTTTGAAGTTGATACTGGTAAAATTAGACGCGGTGATATTATTGGTATTAATGGTTTTCCGGCTAAAACTAAAAAGGGTGAATTATCCGTTGTTCCTAAAGAGGTAAGGAAAAATGTTGTTTCCTTAATAGTTTGATTTTATTATTTGTATTATACTTTTTGTTTTAGATCAAATTATTGTCGCCCTGTTTGCATATGTTGCCTCACTTGCATTTTGGCTTAAAGGATAAGGAGACCCGTTTCCGTCAACGTTATTTGGATTTAATTTTGAACAATAAAGTTCGTGAAACTTTCCAAATTCGTGCCAAGGTGAGATTATCAATTACAAAATCGGTGAAAACATTAACTTCGTTTCGAGAACATTTTTTCTTGGAAAATTGTCTTCCTTACTATAGAAAAATTGACTTCGCTTTTCTATAGGAAAATTTTCTTCGATTCGAATAGAATTATACTTCGATTGCAGTCTATTTACTTTAGAAATGGAATTCCATTTCTATGGAAAATTTACTTACATATATTCGAAGTTTTTTTCTGTTCATACTTTCCTGCATATATTCTAAATTTTCACCCTTGTTTCAATTCTCTTACAGATCATTTCTTACGTACGTCAATTTTTAGATCGCATGGGTTTCCTTGAAATAGAAACACCCATGATGAATATGATTGCTGGAGGTGCTACTGCCAAACCATTCATTACTCATCACAACGACTTAAATATGGATCTCTATATGCGTATTGCTCCTGAGTTGTATCACAAAATGTTGGTTGTCGGTGGTTTAGATCGTGTTTACGAAATTGGCCGACAATTCCGTAATGAAGGTATCGATTTGACACACAATCCTGAATTCACAACATGCGAATTCTATATGGCTTATGCTGATTATCACGACCTTATCGAAATGACCGAACAAATGGTATCGGGCATGGTAAAGGCTATTCACGGTACCTATAAAATCAAATATCATCCTGAAGGACCCGAGGGACCTGAAGAAGAAATCGATTTTACACCACCTTTCAAAAGGGTTAGCATGATTAAAACCTTGGAAGAGAAATTGAATGTAAAATTCCCTTCAGCCACTACGTTAAATACCAAGGAGACCAATGAATTCTTGTCACAATTGTGCATTAAACATAATGTTGAATGCCCTGCTCCCAGAACTACAGCACGTTTGTTGGACAAATTAGTGGGTGAATTTATTGAGGAGACCTGTATTAATCCCACGTTTATTTGTGAACATCCACAAATTATGTCACCCTTGGCTAAATATCATCGCAGTGAACCTGGTCTTACCGAACGTTTTGAACTGTTCGTTATGAAGAAAGAGGTGTGCAATGCCTATACCGAATTAAACGATCCCATGGTACAAAGGGAACGTTTCGAACAACAAGCCAGTGATAAGGCAGCCGGTGATGATGAAGCTCAACTTGTAGATGAAAACTTCTGTACAGCTTTGGAATATGGTTTGCCACCTACCGGTGGTTGGGGTATGGGCATTGATAGATTAACCATGTTCCTAACAGATGCCAATAATATTAAGGTGAGTTTTACTGAAATTTTAATTTTTTATTGTAAATTGTATTAATTTTTTTTCAAATTTTAGGAAGTTTTATTATTCCCCGCCATGAAACCTGACGATCCCAATCGTGCCCATCCAGCGGAATTGAATAATGCAGAAGAACAGAAACAATAAATATTTTGTTGACAGACAAACTTTAGCTGGTTACTATTAGAAATTACTTAAAATGTATAATTTATTTAAAGTGTTTCTACCCCTACTCCCTCTCTATAAGTTTTATAATTTATTTGTCAAAGTTAATTATTCTGTTCAGTATGAGTAAATCATGTTAAATCGGGAAAAATAACTGCATTTTTGTAAGTTTTTAAAAGAAAAACAAATCATAAATGAACAATAAAATTGTGTTTCCATAACACATATGGGAATATATTCAAGGAAAAACGACTTTCATTTGTTATTTAACATAAATTGTTAAAAAGTTGTCCAGCAGGCATCTTTTACATTTTTTATTTTAAACTTAACTGTTACACACAACCGCTACGCACACAAACAATTTGCCAAATTTGTTTCTCTAAAAATTCTGGCAACATTCCATAAAAGTGCTGCCAAATTTTAAACAATTATTATTGTTTATGATTTTCACACGCACTCAGCTTTGATATATAACATGAAAAATTAAACAGCTGTACGAAAAACTGAAGCACGAGCAGAGACTTGCGCCGATTCGGCTTAAGCCGACTAAGCCTAGCCGCCGAACTAAATGTCAAAGCCGCCGCCGCCGAAAATTTTTCAGCTTAATACGGCTTGAAAATTTCGCCATATTTTGTACAATTTACAGAATACTTTCGCTAAATTTGTGGAATTTTACAATATAAAATTAATTTGTTTTCATTTAAGCAAGTTTTCTTTTATCTAATAATAAGCCGCTCATTGAAATTTGGCCGGTGTAGAACTTTGATCAACGTTCGATGTATATGATTCGCCTCAGATATTTTCGTGTTTTCGCGCCTAATTCGAGTCGCTGCTTTGACTTCAAACCAGCTTCGTTGACGTCAACGGAGCTACACCTTTTTACATTGCTGGTATGTCATACCGTAAAGGGCTAGGGTATCGAACATGTGTATTTCAAATTGGAAGTGCAGTTGATGTCAATTCTGCCGACTGCGAAAAGAAATTCTGCTAGCAGAATTTTTCGCGCCAAACTGTTTTCTGCATTTTTTATTTGCCACAAAAAATCTGTTGTTGTGTGTGTGCAAAAATCTAAAATGACAGATATTCTTTAAATAAAAAATAATTTTTTACTAACAATTGAAATTAATAATAAGATTGTATGCTATACTACTATACCGAGGGTCATTGAGCAAAGAAACAGCAAGCGTTGGATTTAATTTAGTTAAATTGTTAATAACTATGATGAAAATGTTTTTCCAGGCGGGGTTTGTTTTCGTTTAATACTTAAAAGTGTTTATTGAAATCTAGATTTGGCATATTAGTGGGATCTAGAAGATTAAAAAATGTAAGTAATACTGTTAATTAATTATTTATTTGTCTATAAAGAACGTCTTTCTTTTCAAGAAAGAGGAGGCATCATGATGGCCTCCTGGAAGAATGCCCACAAGAGTGTGGCAATTATATACCTCCCTAGTCACCTAGGCAATGGACGGAAGCTGATTGCCGTATTCAGGGGGTATCCTTGGGATACATACTTATTATTATAGCATTGATCTCAGCAGAATCACTACCATACACCCATAATAGAGCGCGATGTCTGTCTGGTGTGCCTTTCAGTGAAGCTCTTGTTGTCTCCAAACACTATGGTGGCCGAATATTTACAAGAAACAATTGTTAAGCCGCCTTTTATACAAATTTATAGCTTTGTAGAGAATGTCTTCACGGACCTAGAGGATATAACCTGGCTAGGTATGTATGTAGATGTTGTTTGGGCAAAATATTGGTACTAACCATTGTGGGCTTTATGTCGACTTTAGGTCCCTTATAGTTGTCACACTATACCAAATAAGCATTCTTGCTGGAGTTAAAGTTTAAAACAAGTTTAATTCCAGTCAAACATTCAAATTTCAAGTGTTGAAATACACTTTAATTCAATAGCATTCTCCAGTGAAACGCAACTTGAATTCAAGTCGAACATTACAATGTTTTTACAGTATAATTCAATGCACGAAATCTATATACATACATATATAAAATTCTAACGTTACTGACTGACTGACCGACTGACTGATTCATCATCGTAGAGCCTAAACGGTTTTAGCTAAAGAGCTGAAATTTGGACAAGAGGTTGGTCTCCCACCAAATAGATCCACTAAGACGGGATTTTTGGAAATTCGAATGATTTGGGTGTTAAAAATGGTAAAAACGGGTAAATTCGGTAACCTTATATCTCCTAAACTATAAAAGATACAAAAACAGTTTAAAGCTTATCGTCGTTCATTTAAAAAATAAGCGGACAGGTGTCTGGTACTTTTTTCAAATTCGGCCCCTTTGGAGAATTAACGGGTAGAAACTGTAATTTGGTACTTCTTTTGCACCCCATGTATCTTTTAAACCAGAGAACATTCAAAAAATATTTTTGAATCCTTCATAACTTGACGAATAAATAAAAATATGAATTTAGTACTTTTTGGATATTCGGACGTTTAAGGGGTGAAAATTGTATCTACTTTTTGGTACTTTTTTATAAAACATTGTTTTTGGTTTATTAACTTATACATATGAATACATAATAACGGGCTCCCAATACGATGTTGTTTTTTGACTTAGAACTTAGAAACATGTAATTAAGCACTTGAGAATCTATAAAAGTGGACTTTTTTGGTACTTTTTCGTTCTTCAAAAGGTACTTTTTGAGTTTTCTTTTATAATGAACCTAAAAACATAAAACTAAGCAATCAGGGACTTGAGTGAATGAAAATTTAAACTGGAGTATTTCTGGTAATTTTTCGTTCTTTAACTGGTACTTTTTGAATTTTCTAAAATATTGAATATATAAACTTAAAATTAAACACGCAGTATCCTAATTGAACGAAAATTTATCTCGCTTACGTCCATTTTGCAAAAAGGGCTCGATATCAATCGAAATCTCTATAGGCCATAATTGACCCTGCCCCCTTCAATAATTGATTTTAACGTTTTCTACGTACTTAATAATACCATAATAAAACAATTTTTGTTGGAACGAAAATATGTAATGAAATCTTCTTCAGATAATGATTTAAACGCACATAAATGGCTTTCAAATGTCGATGTCGACGAAATAAACATTTTTAGGAACCGAAACCTACATTTATGAAAAATAAAATTATGAGGATCGGTCCGCCAATATAACCCTCTTACAGAAAATCAGTTTATAGCTAATACATCATTCCAAAAGTTATCATTGTGATAGAATTATGGTAGAATTAACAAAAAATACTTTAAATTATATATATTATTGATCCAATTCCACATTTAAGTCCCTAATCCGAAAATCACGTTGACGTTCTTATTAATCTTATGATCGGACCACTTCCGAAATTTGCTTTGCCGAATATAACTCTTACTTCTTACTTATTTTAATCATAAATTACCGCTAAAATAGGAATAGTCTGTCTTTAGAGTTGCGAGTTTTCATACATTCTAATAATGTTTTCAAAGTGAAACTTTTGGAATATTTTTCAATCTCTTTGTGATCCCTTTAAATGATGTTGTTCTGGAAGAACTTTAACATCCATGTAAACATTTTGGGTAATAAACTGGGGGACTACCAATGAGGGGAGCGGAACCTCCCATATGAATTAAATACAAAAATTCGTTTATCTGGGAAACTAATATAACTACATTCTTCAAATTTTGCACGAATAACTTTAATATTCATCTGAACATTTTGGAGAAAAAAGGGCGGACTTTCATCTGGGGGGCTTGGAGCTCCCATATGAATTAAATAGAAAAATTCGTATATCTGAGAAACTATTAGAGCTAGAATCATCAAATTTTACTGAAGAACATTTAGAAAATAACGGGCGGACTTTCAATGGGGGGCTTGGCACTTCCCATATGAATTAAATACAAAATTTTGTATATCTGGAAACTATTAGATTATTCAACTTTTTCATAGATTAAATTAAAATCTTAACAAGTAAGAAATTATAGTCGGGCCAGGCCGACCATATAATACCCTACACCTGTTACAAAAATGAAATGTGATTTTGTTTTCATAATAAAGCATTGTAGTTGAATTGTACCTTGCCTCAGATATACTTAAGCCATTTATTGTTGAATAAAATTGTGGACATTTAAGTCAAATTTTTGAAGGGGGCTTTGGTCAAATGAGACCCTATAATTATAAAATTCATGAGAGTCATCAAGGCTAGTATAGCACTTGGTTTTGCAGCTTTTTGTTGAGATACGAGTATATTAAACATAATTATGAATTTAAAAGCCCTATTCGTCGGGTTGGGGGCTAGGTGAAATTATCTTCAAAATTGCGACCTGTAGTTTGATTACAAGGTTTACAAGCCCTATTCAAGTATTCAGTTGTATGGGGGCTAGTTTGTTTACAAGTAGTTTGATTACAAGGTTTACATGGACGGACAGACGGACGGACGGACATAGCTAAATCGACTCAGAAAATGATTCTAAGCCGATTGGTATACTTTAAGGTGGGTATAGGACCAATATTATTGTGCGTTACAAACATCAGCACAAACCCAATATACCCTCCCCACTAAAGTGGTGTAGGGTATAATTAACGTTCGGAATAATTGGCGAAATTGCAATAATTTGCGGGGAATCTCCCATATGTAACAAATTGTATGTATATCTGGAAAACCATTGTAGTTAGAATCATCAAAATTGTTAAGTAGGTTTCTTATTTATATTGCTTTTAGGGTAGCACAGCACACTGGGTATAGCTAGTAAATAAACAAATCTTTGTTTTTACGTTATTGATCATTTTCTTAATGCAAAATTTTTTAGAAACTGATTTTCTGCAAGATGTTTTATATGGAAGATAGGGTTAAATATCGGCAGATCCTAGTAAAACTTGGAGAAAGGATTTGTTTTTAATTTTTAAGAATTTTTTATTCATCCCTGCATAATTTCTCATACAACTTTTGAGTTTGCTCTGTTTTGTTGTTATAAACAATATATTTGCTTCCAAAATCCTACTTTCTGATCTCTCTGATTCCGTTTTTATTTAAAATCGTTGAAAAATTAAAAACTAAACGTAGTTGAAAACTTAGCCGGCTTAAAGTCGATTTTAAGCCGTTGCCGACATATTTAGTGTCAGTCGCCGCCGCCGTTAATATTTGTCGGCGCAGGGCTCTGAGCACGAGAGGAAAAATTGTTTATTTGTGAAAATTCACTCAAATTAGAAATAATATTAAACATAAATGTATTACAAGTAAAGAAAATCTATAAATGAATAACTAAAAACATGTAGCAAGTGATAAAGTGTAAGAAATCTATAAATTTACAATGAAAATAATTTGAATATTCTTGAAAAAAGAACTATAAAATTGTAGCTTCAATAAAGGTGTCACACAAAAGATAACTTGCAACAAAAGTGCAATTAATCTAGTAAATTAACGAACGATAATGGATGGAAATGGTAATCAACGTAAGCGTGGTGGACGTTTGGCTAAAAATTCCAATAACAATGAGTCGCAGTCGCCTGCAGCAACTACAGAACCTAATGAGGTCATGGAGGTGTCGGCCGTAGCCATATCGCCCACCTTAGAGGAGGCCGAAACTACGACGAATGCCCCAGCCTCAGAGTGTAGACGTAGTTCACGTAAGAAAATTATTAAATTTGATGTACGCGACCTACTAAATAAAAATCGTAAGACACACAAAATACAAATCGAAGCTAGAATTGACTCTAATGCACCCACCACCTCCAAAGCTAACACAGCGGGTGGTACTGAGGTGGGCAACTCAAAAGCTGCCACTAATGTGAGAGAAGATTTGCTTTCAAAGCAAAAAACATTTTTGGAAAAATCTGCCATTTTCCGGCGTTACTCTATATCACAGGAACACAAACCACCACCGCCTCCTTTACCCATACCCCCTTTACTGGGTAAGGCTAATGACAATAAAGATGCTGCATTTTCTGCCAGCTCTAGCTCGCGTCGTTTAAGTCGTACCCAGGAATTTTTCAGTAATGTCATGATAAAACCCAAACAAACTACTAGTCTTATTGTGGCACAGATAGAGAGTAGTACACCCAGCTCTACAGCGGCCACAGCAAAACGCAAAAGTCTTAATAAAACTCTAGAACTTGAAACTAAAGCCGGGGCTTCTACTGATACGGAAAGTTCACCTATGGGCCAGTTAAAGAAAAGAGGTAGACCGCCTAAATTTAAGACACAAACTTCTGTAGAAGCAGTGGTCAGTACTGCCGCCCAAGAGGAAGTATCTAAGAAAAAAATTACCCCAGAAAAGGCAAAAAATTGGAAGGAGTATAAAGCCTGCTTGGCCCAACAATCCAGCAGCCAGCAGGAAGAGCTAGAAGAATTCAAGTCTTTAAAGGAAAGTGCCCAATCAACACCTTTAAAATGGAAACAAAGTGAAAACGTATCTGCCACGGCATTAACCCTAGAGGACACACAACAATCTGACATTTCTAAATCCGAAGATGATGATGGTAGCTTTAGTGGCTTTAAGACCAGTAAAGAAGATTTAAGCTGTGATTCGCCGGCACTAGAAATTGATTTGAAAGAAAAGCAGATAACTATCGAAGCTAAAACAGAATGTAAGGGCAAACAAACAATGTTAAAAACCAAAACGACTTTAAAAACTGAAGCCTTGTCAGAAAAAACAATACAGACTGAAGTAAAAGATTCAAAAGAAGATGAAAATACAAAACCGATATCGGCAAGAACTGAACAAATCGCTTCAGAAGATAAAGATTCTAAAGAATTCACTTCTCTAAAAGATAGTTCTTTAACAGCAAAATCTGAATCAAAATCAAGAGAATCTGAAGATGATGGAATAGGAAAACAAGCTGTTGCTCCAAAACAAGATGAATTAAAAGATACTAACATTACACATTTGCTTCAGGATGATAAAAATGTCAAAGATTCTCTGCCATGTAGGAGATCCACAAGAATATCTCCTGAAATATTTGAAAAGAAAGACACAGAACTGAAAAGCGCAAATATAACCAGAAGAAGTCAAGTTAAATCTCCAGTAGAAACTAAAACACAAGAAGAAGTCAAAATTGATAAGAATGATGATAAAGTTGATACTTTAGAAATAACATCCACACAACCGAATACATCTGAAATAATTGATATCAATATAACTAAACAACCAATACGTTCCACACGTAGACAGTTAAGAAAAGATGATAGCAGGGAAACTCCTACTAAAAGTGAAGAGTTAATTGAAAATAAAACACAACCTTCAACTACTAAATTGGAAGAAAAAGTTCCTAAAATCACACAGGAAACTAACAAACCGCCTAAAGAAGCTAAACAAGAAACTCCACAAACTGCAGTCCAACCAATAGAAAAAGAGGAAATAAAAAGTCCTGATATTTTAAGTAAAACTGCAGAACAAATCCTAGATGAATGTACACCTGAAACAAAATTATCTGATGCTGATATTTTACTTTTAACCAGCCAAACACAGCCCTCTACTCCCTCTCAAGGATCAATGAAAACCTATTCACGCACCTCTAGTTCATCAGAATCTGAAAATGCCTCTGAACGCAGTTCTTATTCATCGGATCCGTCGTCGGGCACCTCCACTTCGGGACGTTCTTATAAATCCGGTGACAAATTGAGAGTTTCACTCAAACGCATTTCATTGCCAAAGAGTCCGTCTACCTCTTCGCAAACTTCTACTTCGGAAGAGCTTAATTCTAATGCAGTTTCCTCGAATGTTCTTAAAAAGAAACCACCCTTAGCTAAACGTTCTAAAAGATTACAAAAGAAATTTGTAGAAATGATGGAAAACCAAGATGATTCAGAAGATTCAAAAATAGAGCGAGTTAGTTTGTCCGAAGAGGAAAACAAATCAATTGAAATTGTTGATCAGACTTTAGCGCAGACTGGACCTTCACTAGAAACCACAGAAAGTTGCATTTTAAGTGAAAATTTAGACTCAAACTCCAATGATTCTATAAATACAAAAGAAAATATGGCAAAAAGGAAATCTTTAAGAAATCGCAAAGTTAATAGCAGTGAGGAAAACGATAACGAAACTGATAAATCTAATACAACCGACAATGAAACGCTAAAGGAAAAAGAAGTTGAAATAAAACAACAATTGCAAATCAAACTAACAGACATAAAACAACAGAAATTAGAAAACTCCAAACATCAAGAAGTAGAAGAGCAGCAGGAAATTCCAAAATATATAGAGAAGTCTTTGGAATTACAGAAGACACCAGCAGCAGAAGATGAACAAAGCGATGAATCGAATGATAGCAAACAAATAAAGAAGCTGAAAAGCGTGCAACCTGTAAAAAAACAACCACCAAGAAAACTTAAAAAACAGACATCACTAGAGGAGGGACAAAATATTATTAAAGAGGATACAACAACACATCAAGAAATATCTACTAAAGAAATGTTGGATATAGCAAGCTTGGGAAATAAGTCAATGGCACAGGAACACACACATGAAACTTCTAAAACTACAACAGAGAGAGTTGCAAGCCCCTCCACTGAGAATTTGGGAAAACAAGAAACACCAACAACCAGAAGTAAAACTAACAAGCAAGTATGCAACGTCATAGAAATAAAGAATCCAGCTGAAGAAATTGACAAAACGGAAATAAGCATGAAAGAACATTCTAAGCAAACTTCTCAACAAAAAGCTGGACAGGAGGTGCAATCAGTGGCAACAGAAACTTCTGACAGTACAGCAAGCATAACAGATGAATCGGCAATATCGGGGCAAGCAGAAAAAACTAGTAAAATCCCTGTAACTAGAAGTAAAACTAATAAGGAAGTGAGTTCTGAAAGTCAAGCTGAATATTCTAGCCAAAATTTCTCTAAAAGAAAAGCTCAACAGAAAACTGATTTAGTCCTGGATATAAATGATGCCGAAACTTCGAATATAGCAGCATATCCAACTAAAACTGACAAACAAATATTAAACACAACAAATGAAGAGATTCATGAGGCGGAACTACAAAATTCCAGCTTTAACTTATCGACTAGAAGTAAAACTAATAAAAAAGATATTTCCCAAACAATGTCAACGACTCAAGAAGAAAAGCCAATAGCAAACGAAGATCTAACGAAGTCTGAGTTGAACCAAGAAAAAGCTGTAGAAACTGCAACTAAGAGAAGTAAATCACCTAAAGAGAAGTCAAATAATAGCGATGATGTAAGCAAAATCTCAACTACTAGAAGCAAAACTAATAAAGAACAGATTTCATTAAAAGAATCAGAGTTACCAGCAGCCATTATTAATGATAATCCCACACAAGAGGAGTCAATTAAGGAACATACTTCCTTATCTACAAAAGAGAGAAGTAAATCTCCTAAAGAGAAAGTTTCTTCAACTAAAAATGAAAAATCTGAGGAATTGCATGAACAAGTTACAAAATTAACATCAAGTAGAAGGAAAAACAATAAAGAAGATTCTACTGTGACAAAAGAAGAATTAATACTAGAACCATCCTCTGCCATTATAAAATTAAGAAGTCAATCTCCTAAAGAGATAAATACCACAATTAATGAAGACAAATCTAAGGAATCACAAGAAAAGGCTGCAAAAATCACACCAAAAAGGAGAAAAACTTACAAGGAAGCCATTTCTGCTGTGAAAGATGTGATAATACAAGAACAATCTTCTAAGGAAACAAAAGAAAGCTGCCAATCTTCTATAGAAAAAATAACTACAAGTAAAAATGAAAATTCTCCAATTTCGCTGGAGAAGACAACAAAAATCACACCAAGTAAAAAGAAATCTAATAAAGATGACATTACTGCTACAACGGACATCATATTGACAGAAAAATCTTCAGAAACTACAAAAGAAAGAAGTAAATCTCCTAAAGACAAGTTGGATAAGACAAATGATGAAAAATCCATAGATTCACAGGAAAAAACTATGAAGATCGCCACAACTAAAAGAAGAAACAATAAGGATGACGAACATTCTTGTGAAAGTTTAAAAGAACGAAGTCAATCACCTAAAGAGAAGATAGATAAGACTGATGAAGCAAAATCCAAGGATTTGCAGGAGAAAACTTCAAAAATCATAACAACTAGAAGAAGAAATATTAAAGAAGACACTTCGAACACAGAACAGGAATTAATGCAAGAACCATCTTCTGAGTCTACAAAAGAACGAAGTCAATCACCTAAAGAGAAGATAGATAAGACTGATGCAGCAAAATCCCAAGAGAAAACTCCTAAAATCGCAACAACTAGAAGAAGAAATATTAAGGAAGACACTCCAAACACAAAACAGGAATTAATGCAAGAACTATCTTTTGAGTCTACAAAAGAACGAAGTCTATCTCCTAGAGATAAGCTAACAATGACTATTGAAGAAGACTCTGCAGATGTAACAGAGCAATCCGGGAGAGTCGCAGCAACTAGAAAGAAACATAATAAAGTGGAAACTTCTTCAATAGAAAACAAGTTGACCGAGGAGAAACCAGGTGTTAAAGATGAAGCTATCATTTCTGAAGATAAGGAACAAGAAAATTCCTTTAAAGATAAGACTAAATATATTTTGGATGGAACAGAATCTTCTAAAACTACAACAGATAGTAGTGTAACTTCTGAAGAAAAATCTGCAGATAAAGTAAAACTTGAGCAAATCACAACAACTAG
This sequence comes from Lucilia sericata, assembly GCF_015586225.1. Classification (NCBI taxonomy): domain Eukaryota; kingdom Metazoa; phylum Arthropoda; class Insecta; order Diptera; family Calliphoridae; genus Lucilia; species Lucilia sericata. The sequence continues at coordinate 158,564 of NW_023994987.1, forward strand.
AAGTAAGGGTAATAAAGAAGAGACATACGAAAACACTCCAACAAGAAGTAAATCAAAAAAGGTTAAAGAATCACCTAAACCAGTAAGCAGTTCTAGTGAAACCCCCATAGGTGACGAAATGCATGCAGAAACTTCTAAAGCTTCTATGGAAAATACTGTAACAATTGGTACACAAGAAAGCAAAGACTTGACTCCTCCAGAAAATCTTGAAACTAACTCTTCAACCTTTATCAACTCCTCACAGCATGCTGAACCATTCAAATTATCACAAACTATGGAAGAAAAAACTCCAGAAATCATATCAAGAGATTCTTCTAAATCACCAACTTCCTCTAAAGTTCAACAACCTTCCTTAGCTAAAAGAAAATCTTTAAGAAATCAAAAAGATTCAAATACCCCTGAAATAACGCCAGAATCAACAAGTGATACTGCACAAGAAAGCTCTTCAACACTCCAAACGCAAGAGGAAACATCATCAAAAGAGAAGCAAGAAAATGAAGAAACAATTAAGGTGACTAAACGTAAGGGCAGGAAGTCACGTTTTAAAAATCTTTATGGTCCTGATATTGAATCGGAAACTGACAGTAATAATGGAAAAAATACTCCCATCGAAGAGATAATGCAACAAAAACTTAAGGAGCAGTCAAGTACTACAGAAAAAGAAAAACTAGAAGAAGAGAGACAAGAGGTACCAAAAGTCATAAGGGAAGCTGATATTGCTCCTGAAATAGAAGTAAATCCTTCAGACAACCAGTCTCAGCAATCTGTGGCAAGTGGCCAGGAAAAATCGGGCAATCTTTTAAGCTCTCAAATACAAAATGTCAGCATTGAAACGAATACTTTATTGGACATTTTACGTAGAGTACAATCAAACACAGAAGCTGCTTTGAAAGCAGGCAAAGTTACCTCAACGAACCCAAAAACAGAGATTGATAATAATAGCGAGAGTTCAGCTAAAGTTCAAATTGAAGAAAATGTTAAAACATCACATGATCTGTCAGAAATACTCAAAGAATCTAATACAACCCAAACAAAAGTTGAGGAAGATTCCACAAACTCACAAGAAACTAAACCTAGCTCTCCCGCACGATCTAATACGGAGTCTCCCTTAACACTTAAGAAAATCCATTTATCACCAGCACGTTCGGACTCGGCCTCTCCGTTGACACTTAAAAAGATCACACAATCACCTACACGTTCGGATTCTTCATCACCTTTGACCCTAAAGAAAGTAACGAGGCGCTATGAAAGACGTAGTCGTCGTGGAGAGGATTCAGAACACAAAACTTTAGAGGAAACATTTGCAGAAATTGCAGCACAAAGTTCAAAAGCTGTATTAGCCGCTAAAGAATTTGATATAAATGAAGAGCAAAACACAGGTGAGAATTCACAACTCGAATTAAATCCTTTAACAAATACTGGTACTGAACACAATGAGGAAATTTTTACAAAAATCGAAAGTGATCCTAGTATACAAACAGCAAGTGATCCTCAAGTTCAAACATTAAATGTTGAAGAAATTGGCGATAAAATAGAAGAAAAATTGCAAAATATTTCACCATTGCCGGAAGATAGAGAAAAAGTAGCCGAGGTGACTGAACCAGCTGAAACTGAGATAACAACTATTGAAAATGTAGTTGAAGTACAAGAAAGTACTAAAGTTACTCCTGCAAGAAGAGGACGTAAGCCGAAAAATCGTGCTTTGGAAGTAACACCAGCAAAAGAAGATATTGATGTTAAAAGTCCCATAAAAACGAAAGAAGTTAATGAAGAAACTCTCGAAGAAGCAGAAGGCCAATTCCAGAAATCCGAGCAGATGTCATCAGAAGAAATAACACAAAAGCAGGAGGAGAAAGTTGAAAGTAAAACAACTAAATCTAAGAAAACCAAAGCAATGCCCAGCTTAACAAATCCTGAGTTAACACAAACTGAAGAAACGTCTGAAAGCTTGAAAGAAACTTTGCAAACTCAACCGCAACTTCCAGAAACATGCGATGTGTCTCAAGGAAACATAGAATGTTCGTTAAAACCTTGCGACGAATCAAATGAAGGTAAAGTTAGCAAAAAATCTAACAAAAAACGTGACACTTCTAAAGGAGAATCTATAGCCGAATACTCAATACTTCTGGATAACCCTCCTGCGAAAGACAAAGAAGATGAAGTTCGAACTCCCAAACAAGTAGCGAAAAAACGTGATACATCTCAGACAAAAAGTGAAACAAAATCAGTTGGAAAGAAACTAACCAAGAAAACTAAAAATGAGGAAGAGGATGACACTGCAGTAAAAACTAATCCTAACACTATAACCACAACACCGCCACCATCAAAAAGAGGTCGAAAACCTAAAAATCAACAACAAGAAACACCCCAAACCTCGACCGGCTCTAAAAAGAAAAACAAAAAGGAATTACAGGCGGAGCAAAATGAAGACTTTAATGAGGATAAAAGAAAAACTATAGATTCCGAAAGTGAATCACTTAACTCTTCTTTAGACAGATCTCTAGATGATAAATTAGCCAAAAAGAAAAGGCAAAAGAAATTAAAAGAAGCCTTTGAGGCGGCTCTAACAGATGATATAGAAAAAAACAAGGAAATTTTAAAAACAGAAGCCTCCAGCTCTTCAAATGCCAGCAACTTTGGTTTGACATTGCTTAACAATTCACCGCCGCCTGAAAGAAGAGTTTCAAATGATATGACAGCAGAAACTAGTAAAATTACTTGTGTCACCCCCGTGGAAGCGGAAGAAGATCCAGATCCCTTAAAGGATATTGAAAAGTTTATAGCAGATGGTGTTAATCTTTTGAAAAAAGATTATAAACTAGATGAGGACAGTGTGGACGATGTAATAACAACCACCAGCTCTACTACTACACCTTCCAAAACGACTGAAATAGTAGAGGAACCTATAAAATCTATCACTGAGGAAATAAAACCCGTATTCAATACTTTTGAAACCCCCGCTGATACCCCCATAAATACACCCAGTGTTACGCCACCACCCAAAAGTCCTACATCCATTGAATCCTCAACACCCGATGAAATTTCTGGAGTCCGACGATCACATCGTATTAAACTTATAACCAAAACTCCCAAAGCTTTGGTAGGCAGAGGTTTGGTTAAGGATAAAGAACGTTTCTCCATAAAAGATGATGTAGAAACCAAAAGTCATTACACACTAGACGATCATCTTACCGATTTGGCAGAGGTGGAAGCGAAGAATGCCAAATTTCTTAAAGAAATGGAAGAACGTCTTAGCAATTTCCAAGTCATAAAGGAAAATGAATATCTGTGTGAACGTGTGATAAGTAGAGAGGCCCGCAAAATGATTTGTGATTGTTTTCTGACACACGAAGAAGAGGAACGTGGTGAATTGGGCTGTGGAGAAGATTGTCTCAATCGTTTGCTTATGATTGAATGTGGCACTGAATGTAATGTTAAGGAACGTTGCACCAATAAACGTTTCCAGAAATTACTGTGTTCTCCTTGTCGTGTATTTCGTACCGAAAAGAAAGGCTTTGGCATAATGGCTGATATAGAAATCTTACCGGGAGAGTTTATAATGGAATATGTGGGTGAGGTTATAGACACCGATGAGTTTGAGAAACGTCGTATTATGTATTCTCAGGACAAAAACCGTCATTACTATTTCATGGCATTGAGAAGTGATGCCATAATAGATGCCACCATTAAGGGCAACATATCACGTTTTATCAATCACTCTTGTGATCCCAATGCTGAAACTCAAAAATGGACGGTAAATGGAGAATTGAGGATTGGTTTCTTTAGCCGTAAATCTATCATGCCGGGGGAGGAAATTACGTTTAACTACCAGTATCAAAGATATGGCAGAGAGGCCCAACGTTGTTATTGTGAATCGGCAAATTGTACTGGATGGATTGGTCAAGAACCAACTTCCGATGAAGGCGAACAATTAGATGACGATGATGAGTATGAAGAATCTGAAGAAGAGGAGGCAGATACCTCTAATCTTCTGGTACAAGATGATGATGAAGATAGTGATGCTAGTGAGGCTGATCCAGAGGAAGTGCAAAAACAATTGGAAATGGCAGCTGCTCAAGCAGAAGTTGAATTGGCCCCCTTGCAGTTGCTGGAGGAAAAAGCTAAGCGGGAAGAGTCTGCACCAAAAGAAGAAGAAACCCACAAATCCGAAAGCGAAGAAGATTCTAAGAGCAAATTCAAAAAATTACTCTCGAAAATGGCTGAAAAAGTGGCAGCCAAACAAAAGCAAAACAAACGTGAACAAAAGCTGCAGCGCAAAAAGAAATCCAAGGAGTCGTCGACCGACTTAAGCAATAAATTAAGATTTTTGGAAGATCCCGACATAGAAGATGAGGTTGAATTCTTAAAGGAATGTGGCCTGAAAAATCAATCCGATACTTTGCGTCTATCACGTCTAATGGTAAGAGCTAAGCTGGTACAAACACGACTTAATCTGCTGGAGATATTACGTCAAGGTGACTTGCCCTGTAGACGTTTGTTTTTGGATTATCATGGTTTACGTTTGTTGCACGGTTGGATGAGTGAAGATGCTGGTAATATGCAAATACGTCTCGCTCTGCTACAAACTTTAGAAACTTTACCTATAGCCAACAAAACAGTCTTGACAGACAGTAAAGTTATGCAAGTGGTGCGCAATTGGTGCGGCCAAAATACCAACCTATCACCCAATGAAGATTCCTCCAGTAGCAATAGTAATTCACAAGATGTTCCCGTGCAAACAGCAGCAAACTTTGAAGAGGGTTCTGAATTGGCAGAATTGCAAAAATTGGCAGTGAAACTCATTACCACTTGGGAGAGCCTGCCGGAAATATTCCGCATACCCAAAAAGGAAAGAATAGAACAAATGAAAGAGCATGAACGTGAAGCCGATCGACAATATGCTGCTAATGCTGAAACGCAGGAAAATACCACTACCACAGCTATCGATCGCTATCGCCGAGATCGTTTTGGTCGTGGTTTAAATAACTCTACTACAACCTCCAGCTCTTCTGGACGTTTCGTTAAACCCAATAATGGCAATCCCCATAGAACTAACAATACCACGCCCGAAAACAATAAGAATCTGTCTAAAGCTCAAAGACGTGAAATGTTTGCCGCTAAAGTGGCCAGAGATGAGGCTGAAAAACGTTTGGCTGAGGAAAGGCGTGAGTTTGAAACTAAATGCCGTTTCTTTGGTTTAGATCCCAAAAAGACGCGACAACAGGACATACCATTCTGTGTTAATCCTGCTACAGGCCAATGGTTCTCCATCGAACGCAAACCCATTAACACTCCTCCCAGTTATGCGCATGTACAAGTGCCCGTTAAACCCAAATCCACTGATCCCAATGATTATCAATTGCCAGCCGTTTGCAGTACATTACCGCCTCAATGGAAGTATGCCATTACACCGCAGGGTAAAATCTATTATTATCATATTAAAAATCGTATACCACAATGGGAACCACCATCGCCAGCCCAGCTGCTGCAATGTGAAATGGAGGCTAGAGAAGATGATTCTGAAACTGAACTTACCACCACGGCCGGAGAGGATAGCAGTGATGACGACGATGAAGTACTAATAGGCATGGATGCTGCTCAATTAAAGGCCTATATTGATCGTAAAGTCGAGATGCGGCGCCAGAAACGTTATCAACGTTTGGTCGTTGAAAGATCTATAAGTGTAAGTCAATTTTATCTTTAGAATTTTAAAAAAAGAATTTTTAGAAATTTTGCGAAAATTTTAAAATATTCTGTAAAAAGGGAAATTTTCGAAAATCTCTTATGAATAGTGAATTTTTCAAAATCTTCTATAAAAAGGAAAATTTGTCGAAAATCCTATATAAAAATGAAAATTTTTCGATAACCTATGTAAAGAGAAATTTTCGAAAATCTTCAATAAAAATATGGACATTCTATAGAGATATTTAAAATATATTTGTAGCCCCGGCGTGAAGAAGATCGTATTTACAATCAAATGGAGGTGCGTAAATACAAAGAAAATAAGGAGAAAATACGCAAACGGAAGGAGGAAATACGACGTAAACGAGCTGAGGCTTTGAGGCAAACTTCCCTCAATATGTGTACACTAGGCAGTATAACCGATACAAATCCAAATACCAATAAAACACAAATTGAAAGTCCTGAAGATCAAGGAGTTTTACCCATACAAGACTATTTACTATCATCCGATGAAGAAGTTGATCTTAAGGTGGAAGTCAATAGTCCACTAATGGATAAAATTGTAGAGGGAGATAAAATTGTCGATGAATTGGATGCATTAACCACTAAGAGACAATTGAAAAGACCACTGCCACCGCATCGCGATCTAAATGAGCCCTCGACGTCTTCATCACCAGCCTCAACTTCCGGACTTAATGTACTCATAGCCCGGCAGGAATACAAGAAACGTAAATTGGAAAAGAAAGAAAAAAGGTAAGAGATAATTTGTTTAACTTTAATTTAACAACAATTATTAAAAAAAATCATTTATTTTTTTTAGAAAACCCAAAGAACAAGATGCTAAATATCGCAAAAATAAAGAAAAATTCCGTTGTGAGATAGCGGGTATAATCGTGCATCATTTAAAACCATATCGTAAGGAAACCTGCACAGTGGGACGTATACAATCTGATGAAGATTTCAATCATTTGGCACGCAAAGTAATTATTTATATTTCTATTATAATATGTTTCTTAAATTTAATAATTTTTAATATTTCTTTTAGTTAACCCATTTCGTTATGATTAAGGAATTAAAATATTGCGAATCGGTAGGTCAAACTTTAGTTGTTACCGAATCCGTTAAAAGTAAATCACGTGAATTTATTAAGAAATACATGGCCAAGTATAAAGATGTGTATGTTAAACCATCTAATGATCCCGATTTTAAAGATATACCTTTTACTTTGTAAATTTCATATTTTATTTATCATTTTTTAGATTAAGATAATCTATATCGCATAATAATATATAGTTGAATAGCGTTTTATGAATATGTATTTAAAACTTGTTGAAAATTTTCTCAAATATATATTTAAAAAATTTTCTTTAGTATGTATGTATGTACTTTTAAATAAATAAATGAAGGCAAAAATGTTTGCAGAAAAAAAATAAGATAAGATTTGGAAAAAGTGTGTTTTAATTTATATGTAGTAGAAAAATCCGAATTCAAAAAAACAAAATTTATTTTTAAAGAGAATTGAATCAAAAGAATAAGAAAAAATTAAGTCGAATATATTCCATCAAAGTGAAGTAAATTCCGAAAACTCTGTAAAAGCAGAACACTTTTTTATAAAAGGAAAACAATTTCGAAACTTTTCGATAAAAAGAGAGCTATTTCGAAAGTTTTTTTTTATAAAGAGAAAATAATTTCAAAACTTTTCTATAAAAGAAGAACAATTTTGAAACTTTTCTATAAACGCAGAAAAATTTCGTTACTTTTTTTATAAAAAGTGAACAATTTCAAGACGTTTCTATAGAAAACAATTTCAAAACATCTATAAAAAGAGAAAAATTTAAAAACTTTTCTATTAAAGAACAATTTTGAAACTTTTTTATAAAAGGAGAGCAATAATGTTGAAACTTTTCTATAATAGGAAAGCAATTACGAACGTTTTCAATAAAAGGAGAACAATTTCGAGACTTTTCTTTAAAACAAAAGAATAATTTCAAAACTTTTCGAAAAAAAGATATCAAGTTCAAGTTTTTTTATAAAAGAACAATTTCGAATTTTTTTTATAAAAGGAAAACAATTTAGAAACTCTTCTATAAAAGGAGAACATTTCCGAAACTTTACTATATAAGAGAAACAATTTCGAAACTTTTCTATAAAAAGTGAACAATTTTAAAAATTTTCTATAAAAGGAAACAAATTTCGTAACTTTCCTTTAATAAGAAAGGAGAAATTTTTGAAAAGTGAAAATTTCCAAAAACTATAAAAAGTGAAATTTGCCAAAATTTAAATTTTTCAAAAAAAGGGAACTTTTGGAAAAATTATTTTTGAAAATTTCCTGTAAAAAGTGAAATTTTTAAAAGCTTCGTATAAAAAGTGAAATTTTTAAAAACTTCGCCAAAAAAGTGAAATTTTGAAAAACTTTGTATAAAAAGTAATTTTTTAAAAAACTTCGTATAAAAAGTGAAATTTTTTAAAACTTCGCCAAAAAAGTGAAATTTATAAAAACTTCGCCAAAAAAGTGAAAGTTTTAAAAATTTCGTCAATATTTAAAAAACTTCGTTAAAAATTTACATTTTTAAAAAATTCGTATAAAAAGTGACATTTTTAAAAACTTACTATAAAAAGTGAAATTTTTTAAAATTTCCTATAAAAAGTGACATTTTAGAAAATTTGCTATAAAAAGTAAAATTTTTTAAAATTTCCTATATGAAAGTTAAATTATAAAAAATTTCCTATATGACAATGAAATTTTAGAAATTTTCCTATATGAAAATGAAATTTTAGAAGATTTCCCATAAAAATGATTTTTTTTTTTTGCAAATCTAGAAACTTTAATATTTTGAAAATTTTTAAAACGTGAAAATGTCTAATAAAGAGTGAAATTTTTGAAAATTTCTTATAAAGAGTGAAATTTTTGAAAATTTCCTATAAAGAGTGAAATTTTTGAAAATTTCCTATATGAAAGTGAAATTTTTGAAAATTTCCTGTATGAAAGTGAAATTTTTGAAAATTTCCTATATGAAAGTGAAATTTTTGAAAATTTCCTATATGAAAGTGAAATTTTTGAAAATTTCCTATATGAAAGTGAAATTTTTGAAAATTTCCTATATGAAAGTGAAATTTTTGAAAATATCCTATAAAAAGTGAAATTTTTGAAAATTTCCTATATGAAAGAGAAATTTTAGAAAATTTCCCATATGAAAGTGAAATTTTAGAAAATTTCCTATATGAAAGTGAAATTTTAGAAAATTTCCTATATAAAAGTGAAATTTTAGAATATTTCCTATATGAAAGTGAAATTTTAGAAAATTTCCTATATAAACGTGAAATTTTTGAAAATTTCATATAAAAAGTGAAAAAGTGATATTTTTAAAAACTTCCTATAAAAAGTCACATTTTTAAAAACGTCCTATAAAAAGTGAAATTTTAATATTTCCTATAAAAAGTGAATTTTTTGAAAACTTCATATAAAAAGTTAAATTTTTAAAAACTTCCTCTAAAAAGTGAAATTTTTTAAAATTTTCTATAAAAACTGAAATTTTTGAATATTTCATATAAAAAGTGATATTTTTAAAAACTTCCTATAAAGTGAAGTTTTTGAAAATTTCCTCTAAAAAGTGAAATTTTTTAAAATTACCTCTAAAACTGAAATTTCTGAAAATTTCCTCTAAATAGTGAAATTTTTGAAAATTTCCTATAAAAAGTGAAATTTTTGAATATTTCATATAAAAAGTGATATTTTTAAAAACTTCCTATAAAGTGAAATTTTTTAAAATTTCCTCTAAAAAGTGAAATTTTTTAAAATTACCTCTAAAAGTGAAATTTCTGAAAATTTCCTCTAAATAGTGAAATTTCTGAAAATTTCATCTAAAAAGTGAAACTTTTTAAAACTACCTCTAAAAGTAAAGTTTTTGAAAATTTCCTCTAAATAGTGAAATTTCTGAAAATTTCTTCTAAAAAGTGAAATTTTTGAAAATTTCCTATAAAAGTGAATTTTTTAAAAATTTACTACAAAAAGTGAAATTTTTGAAAATTTGCTATAAAAGTGAAATTTTTGAAAATTTACTATATGAAAGTAAATTTTTGAAAATTTCCTATAAAAAGTGAAATTTATACCAACCATTTAATTAAAAATCAAAACACTTGTTTTTTTTTTACTTAAAATTTACATTGTTGTTGTTTTTTTATTTATGACTTTTTTACGGTCAAAATTTACTTACGAATCTAAAGTTCTAATTTTAATTTCTTTAATGATATAAGGAAAAAATCAAGAAATTTGTAAACATATTGTATTGTATATAAATATTATATTTAAACAAAATTATTAAACATTTTCTTCATTGATTCATTCATGTTATTTTTCTCATTTGTTTTATAGCCTTTGTTTTTAAATACTAACAATTTGTAATAAAAAAGAAGAAACACATATTAATTGTAAAGAAAAAATGTACAACAGTTTTCTCATACTTAAATACAAAAATGAAAAAATAAAATAAGACACCAAGTATAGAAATAATAAAAAGAATAGAAGAGAATAATAATAAATGGAAGATTTTCTTTTTATTTATACAAAAAAAAAAAAAAATAAGAAATTATATTATAAACTAATAACCCAAAAAAAAAGAAATAAATTTTTAAAAAAGTATTTAATTAATGCCCATAATTTAAAGTAGTTTTTTTAGTAATTTTTGTTTTGTTTTAATAAAAAAAATAAATTTTGTTTTGTTTTTTGTTTATCTGGCAAACAAATTTTTTGTTATAATAAATAAAAAAATAGAAAAATGAAAAGTATTTAATCGTTAAATACGATTAATTTTTAAAAAAATATGTATTTTTGTTGTTGTTTTTTATATGTAAGTTTGTTGTATATATTTTAAATGTAAGTGAAAAAAAGATTTCTTTCATCTTTTTGTGTTTTAGTTATTGTTCTTTCTTACATTTCATTAAATGTGTGTGTGTGTGTTTTATGTGTACCATAATCTACATAGTACAAGTCAATAGAGATAGATAGATATTTTTTGTATTTTTTATATTTTTAATCCTTTTTCAATAATTTTTATAAACAAAAATTATTATATTTTTTCCTTTCTTTCATAAATTTTTCTGATTTATGATTTGTATGTTTATAATAATCCTTAGCGTAAAAAAAAATAAAAAAAAAAATTATAATAAAATTTTAATGTAATGAAACAAACAAAAAATTCGTTTAAGTGTCACAGCACCAAATTTTCAATTTGTTAATCTGTAAAGAAAGTAAAAGAATATTTTAATTATTTAAGAAATAAGTTTGCAAAATTGTCTCCTAATAAAAATTTCTCAGGCCAGAACACAAAAACGAAAATACTTAATTTTTTACAAGATTTTACAAGACCGTAAATTCTTTATAAATTAACTTCGAAATTTTCAGTCTTTATAGTAAATTTTCAGAAAATTTTTCGAAAAATTGTCTCCTTTTTTAGAACATTTTTAAAATTATTTTAGAAAATAATGGTAATATTCTCTTCTTTTTAGTCTTTTTTAGAAAATTATCAAAGAAAGTTTATAAAAATTTTCAGATTTTATTCGAAACTGTAATAGAACTGAACTAGAATTGAACTAGAACTGAACTAGAACTGAACTAGAACTGAACTAGAACTGAACTAGAACTGAACTAGAACTGGACTAGAACTGAACTAAAACTGAACTAGAACTGAACTAGAACTGAACTAGAACTGAACTAGAACTGAACTAGAACTGAACTAGAACTGAACTAGAACTGAACTAGAACTGAACTAGAACTGAACTAGAACTGAACTAGAACTGAACTAGAACTGAACTAGAACTGAACTAGAACTGAACTAGAACTGAACTAGAACTGAACTAGAACTGAACTAGAATTGAACTAGAACTGAACTAGAACTAGAACTGAACTAGAACTGAACTAGAACTGAACTAGAACTGAACTAGAACTGAACTAGAACTGAACTAGAACTGAACTAGAACTGAACTAGAACTGAACTAGAACTGAACTAGAACTGAACTAGAACTGAACTAGAACTGAACTAGAACTGAACTAGAACTGAACTAGAACTGAACTAGAACTAGAACTGAACTAGAACTGAACAAGAACTGAACAAGAACTGAACAAGAGCTGAACAAGAACTGAACTAGAACTGAACTAGAACTGAACTAGAACTGAACTAGAACTGAACTAGAACTGAACTAGAATTGAACTAGAACTGAACTAGAACTGAACTAGAACCGAACTAGAACTAGAACTGAACTAGAACTGAACTAGAACTGAACTAGAACTGAACTAGAACTGAACTAGAACTGAACTAGAACTGAACTAGAACTGAACTAGAACTGAACTAGAACTGAACTAGAACTGAACTAGAACTGAACTAGAACTGAACTAGAACTGAACTAGAACTGAACTAGAACTGAACTAGAACTGAACTAGAACTGAACTAGAACTGAACTAGAACTGAACTAGAACTGAACTAGAACTGAACTAGAACTGAACTAGAACTGAACTAGAACTGAACTAGAACTGAACTAGAACTGAACTAGAACTGAACTAGAACTGAACTAGAACTGAACTAGAACTGAACTAGAACTGAACTAGAACTGAACTAGAACTGAACTAGAACTGAACTAGAACTGAACTAGAACTGAACTAGAACTGAACTAGAACTGAACTAGAACTGAACTAGAACTGAACTAGAACTGAACTAGAACTGAACTAGAACTGAACTAGAACTGAACTAGAACTGAACTAGAACTGAACTAGAACTGAACTAGAACTGAACTAGAACTAGAAACGACTAGAACTGAACTAGAACTGAACTAGAACTGAACTGAGAACTGAACTAGGAAACTGAACTAGAACTGACTACTGAACTAGAACTGACTAGAACTTAAACTAGAACTGAAACTGGAACTAGAATGAACTAGAACGAACTAGAACTGAAACTAAAACTGAACTAGAACTGACACTAGAACTGAACTGAACTAGAACTGAACTAGAAATGACTAGAAACTGAACTAGACTGAAACTAGAAATGAACTAGAACTGAACTAGAACTGAACTAGAACTGAACTAGAAGTGCTGAACTAGAACTGAACTAGAACTAGAACTGAACTAGAACTGAACTAGAACTGAACTAGAAACTGACACAAGAACTGAAACTTTTCATATAAAATTATACAAAACATCTGTTTTTTTAGAAACTTTTTCTTTTCCATAAAAATTTTTTCTAGGAAATTCCTGTTCTCACTCATCAAATTTTACTAAATTTATCAGGCGACGTTCAACCAATATCATTTATATTAGAATAGAAAAACGCTTTTTTTAATTTTCTTAAAAATAATCTCACCTGCTACCATAAACCATGTAAATGTAAATTTCGCGACAAAACCGAACGCACATCATTCGTAAACCTTAATGCATCCAACATGGGTAATAATGATAATAATGAAACATCCATGGGATCCGAAAACCAACTTTTAATTGGTATAGCATTGTTGGGAAAACAGCGATATGCAGCAGGAGAATTATCAATTATGAATATCTAAATTTAGATGAAAAAAACAACAATATTAATATAGCAATTAAACAGAGAAACCAACCGCAATGAATAAACATACTCTATTTAAATCATTACAAATAGCTGATAAATCTTTGGTATATGAACCATAATCTGGCGTACAATGTTGACGATAATAGCGGCGACGTAATATATTACGGCCATTGTCTAATTTGTCAGCGACCGCAGCTCCATAAATTTCCATGCTGGCGGTAAAAACCACTAAATCATACCATTGGGAGACCTTTCGATAAAACACGACAAAATTTATTATATAATATTAGGAAACTGATTTCTAAAAAGAAAACTACTTACCACATCTAAAAAGAAATCAACATGTGGCCTTTTATGTACAAAAAATCTAACTGGATGACGATCTATTGTCACTTTAACTGTAAAATCATGAGGTGTTCCTGGTTTTACCGTATTTCGGGGCATAGCATTGTGATGCGAATGTATTAGTGTCTCATCTAAATCCAAAACTAAAGTTTTACGTTGGACAATGCTCAGGCGATGTCTGGATACCGGTGACAATGGGAAGAGTTCATATTTGACAGGTTGATACTGGACAAACTAAAGTGGTTCATATCAGTGTTTCTTTTTTTGCGGTTTTTGCAAATATTTATCTTATACATTATATTAAATTAAATTTAAATAAATTATATAAACAATTAATTTGCAATTTCTAAATAAATAAGGAGAAAAAAATGCAAAGTAATTGTTTATATGATTGGAGGGGGAAAAAATGAAAACATTTGAATGCTTGATTAGTAATTTGATGTGGACAATTGTGTTTAGTGTTAATTCAACAAAATTTATTGATAACGAAACTTTTTCTAATGATGATAATGAACAGTTAATATGTTTATCTATAGATACAAATTCCGTCAGAAATAACATTTGAATAGAAAGTCTTTTACGAAGTCGCTTTCTAAAAAAAAAACGTTATTCTTTTTGAAAGACTTGTTCGTTATTCCCAAGTCTCATTTTTTCTTTCTCTAATCAGTTACTTAAATAATTTACATATAAAAATTATACAATTAAATTTACAAATATACTTACAGCTCTGACTTGACGATTGAACATAAAACATATGCAGGTCCATACTTTTGATAATAGTACCAATAATGCACGGAATTTCATTTGAACTAGGGAAAACATTGGTAAGCTTCAAACTTACCAATGTACAACATAAAGTTAAAGTTTATTGTAAATCTATATAGTTTACTTGTTTTTTACACTTTCATCAAATTTGTTTATCTAAAAATTAAAAAGAAAACTTTTACTTCAATAAAATTGTTAGGTGGGTAAAAAGTGTGCAAAAAAATCAAAGTTTTTAGCAAAGATAATAAAGAGGAGAAAGAAGTTTTCTATTAAATAGAAAGAGAATATCCCATTCTGTATTAGAAAAAAATGGAAGCAGAAGAGAGCAGAATGCTGTGCAAAGAAATTTCGTCAAGCGGTTCACAGCAATATCATTTTTTATATGTGCTGCGTCTAATTAAAGTGGACCTAGGGATACGCAGAAGCCTAGGTCCCATACACGTGAGGTGCACAGCAAACCTGCTTATTCGGAGTAACTCTCATAGCAACTTGAAAGGTGAGGTGACAGCGAGTGACAATTTGTGAAAATATTTCTATATGGTTTTAATTCTGGAAACTCAAAGACATCTAAGAATTGCACCCTCCCCCCTTCTCCTACGGAGAAGCGCGCGCTTAAAATAATGTACAGCAACAAAAAAATTTTATTTAACAATTTCCTTATATAGGGGAGCAAGGAAAAACATTTTCACTACAAATGTGTATGGTATTGCAGCAATTAATAATAAAATCAATAAAAAATCATTTTGGCTTTTAAACTGTTTTTATTTCTTTTCAAACTATGGCTTTTTTATGCACATGTTTTTCTTGTTATATTATTATTTATAATGATTAATTATTGGTTATTATCTGCTGGCTACTTTATTTCTTAATATTTATAACTTAGTGAATTTTTGTATAGTAATTTTGTTAAATTAACCAAAAGTATAAATAATAACACACACTTCACACACAAGTCTGCAAAACTAAAAAATACGGTTACATACGAATCGAGGCGAATTTGTGTGAGATAAACGCCGCCGCCACTTTTTTCAGGGTTGGATAATTTTGTGCACATGTTAGATTTCTTTAACAATCTTTTTGCTAATTCAAAAATAATGTGATTATTTTTGTGTTTATAATTGGTTTAAAAATATTGCTCCAAATATAAACTTTCTATCTAAAGTAAATTGTTTTTATTATATTTTAATTTTATTTAGAGTTCATTGCCATTAATAAATTATTAATGTCCATGCCTGTTTTTACTTAAAACATCTGAGTTGCCGCTGCTTTGTGTTAAGGAAATAGGTAGGGATAGTAACAACTAATATTTGGTATTTGCTAAATTAACACTATATTTTTCTTGATTAAAATGTTTAATTCATTTTGTAATTATAAACCGTAGAACAAGGGCAAAAAGAATCACTCTTAATAAATTTTTAATATGAAAGCAGGTATTATTAAATATTTCTTAAAATAGGCACCACAAATTCTTACATTCCTTTGGGCAACTCTTTTGCAGCAAATTTAACATTTTTTGCAATTTGCAGAGGGAGAGAAAACAATACTGCTCCCTTATCTCTTCATTATCTATTTATCTCTCCTTTGCTTAAAGCGGAATGAAAAGAAACACACACACTAATATACCATTAAAGAGCAGGTAAAAAAGCGGCTAAACAAAAATTATGATAGCACAATTTGCTGAATTATCAATTACATAAATTTTGTTTCCCAAAAAGAAACAAAAAAAAAGTAATTTATTTCCCTTTTGTTTTTTGGGAAAAAATTATTGGCTAAAATCCAAAAACAAACGAAAAGAATCTGCTGCAACCCGTGAATTATGAAATTTCTAAATTTTGACACTCTCTTTCCTTGTTTCTTTGGTATTTTTGTTATTTTCTATTTTTTGTGAACACTTCTCCTCTTCTTTCATCTTTCAGAGATTTTTCTTTGACGTCGACATTCGTTATAGTGATTTTTATTTTAATTTCGTATACCTTTTATAAAAATTCTTCACTTGCTTTTTTCGATAAGATTGTATACTTATTTTAGCTTTTATTTTAAACTAACACTTGGTCTGTATTTAATAGGTTTTTTTGTTTTTTAAATTTTGTTTCAGTTTGTTTTCAGTATATTTTAGAAAATTTTCACTACCCGCTGAACTTTGCTAGCTTTTTTCTGTCGTGTTGCATGCTACAGAGCCCTGCGCCGACAAATATTAACGGCGGCGGCGACTGACACTAAATATGTCGGCGGCGGCTTAAAATCGACTGTAAGCCGGCTAAGTTTTCAACTACGTTTAGTTTTTAAATTTTCAACGATTTTAAATAAAAACGGAATCCGAGAGATCAGAAAGTGGGATTTTGGAAGCAAATATATTGTTTATAACAAAACAGAGCAAGCACAAAAGTTGTGTGAGAAATTATGCAGGGATGGATAAAAAATTCTTAAAAATTAAAAACAAATCCTTTCTCCAAGTTTTACGAGGATCGGCCTATATTTGACCCTATCCTACATATAAAACATCTTGCAGAAAATCAGTTTCTAAAAAATTTTGCATTAAGAAAATAATCAATAACGTAAAAACAAAGATATTTTATTTATTTATTTACTAGCTATACCCAGTGTGCTTTTCTACCCTAAAAGCAATATAAATAAGAAACCCACTTAACGATTTTGATAATTCTAACTACAATGGTTTTCCATGCATGCTATTTTACTCAAAGACCTGCACCAAAAAGTTTTAACGACACGTTAGCTGACACAAAAATGTCAACGGCGGCTTAAAGTGTTTTCTTTAAAAAAGATTTTAAGCCGTCGCTGTTAATGTTTGTCGGTTGACGCTCAGCAAATCTGTCTTTATATGAACTAAGCGCACATAATTGTAGGATATCTGAAAAAGTCAATATAAAAATGTTTTTTCAAGCGGACATAAACGTAAATAAAACCAGAATCAGTCAAAAATCTAAAGGTCCAAGCACATACAATATTTTTCATCGAACTGCAACTTACAACTCGTGTTTAATGTATGTATGTGTTTATATTAGATCGATTCCAATCAATGCGTCAAACTTCTATACGAAGTGAAAATGTTAAGAAATATTCAACTTTGGGATACAAAAAATAGGAGAAAAAGAAAAAATGTGAATAAAATCAAAACCCAAAAGTCGATATTAAAAGAGTTTAATATCGGCAATTTCAAAATTGTAAAAAGTCAAAAAATTTAAAAATTCTGAAATTTGAAAAATTTTTCTTTAAAAACCGATATTCTTTGTTTCTATTGTTGAAAAAATTAATGAAATTCGATGATTAATTGTTTTTTTTAAATACTCTTTTTAGTTGATTTAAATAACGGTTTCTTGCCATATATATTTTTACTTCAAAAAGCAACACTGTTATTTTTATACATCTGGTAACCAAAATTTTTGGTTTTTTCTTTAATTTTTGTGGCGAAAATTGCACAAAAAACGAAGCGAATTAGTATTTTGCAAACGAATTATTTTAGACTCGTGTGAAAGACGGCGTCGTTTTTTATTTGCAAAATTTTAATAAATTTACTTTTTATTTTATAAAATAACATACAAAAGTAACATAAAGAATGTCGTGCCAATAATAATCATGTAGAATAATATAAAGAAATCTGATCAAATTGTGTTGAACAAAAATTATTGATACAGAAAAAACCGGACATAAAACGAGTACATGCAAAAGCCGCAAAGGCGTTGAACTGTGTAATTAAAGTGTAGAATAAAAATTTTGTGTGCAAGAAAAAAGACTCCAATTTGAGGAGTCCCTTAGTTGGTTTTGGTGTAAAGAAACCAAATAAATAAATTTTTCTCTTGGGAGCGTTTTAAAAACGGCCAAAATTGTGGAAAAACAGGAAAAAACACCCAAGCGGAAGAAGAAGGCTGCAGCCAGTAAAATGACTGCAGTCTTTTCGCCGCAACCACCGCCACAACAGCAGGCGGCTGGTCAACCTCCACCGGGAGGTATGATGCAACCTCCGCAGTCGACGACACCCAATTCGATGCAACCGCCACAGCAGCAGTCTGTGGTGGGTGGACCGGGACCAGGTGGCATGATGGGTCCGGGTGGAGGTGGTCCCGGTGGAATGCCACCTGTAATGGGTATGGGTGGTCCAGGAGGACCTCCCATGCAAAGGGGTCCGCCCATGGGTGTAATGGGTGGACCACCCGGTGGTCCTGATGGTATGATGGGCGGTCCTCCTCCCGGGCAGCATGGCGGTGGTGTACCTCCACCACCTAGTCCAGCTCATATACAGAAAATTCTGGATGAGAATTGTAAGATTATACAGACCATACAGAGTTTCCAAAATATTGGTAAATCGTATGAATGTACTTCGTATCATATTGCCTTGCATAGAAATCTCGTCTATTTGGCACAACTGGCTGATCCTACAATGAATATCAATCAAATCTTGCCACCGCCGCATATTCTTCAGGCCCAAGCCAATCAGCAAGGTCCTCATGGTATGATGGGGTCTGGTGGACCACCACCACCGCAGCAGCAGCAACCTCAAGGTGGACCACCTCCTGGGGCTCAGTCTCAAATGGGCGGACCACCTGGTACTCCCGGTATGCCGCCAATGCAACATGATGGTTCTGGCCAACCGCCGTCTGGTAGTCAAATGCCTCCCTATGGTCAGGGACCACCACAACATCCGGGTATGCCACCAAATGGCAATCAACCACAACAGGGACCCCCTCCTTCAGGTCCACAGCAGCCTGGTGGTCCCCAGGGTGGACCACCGCCTCAGCAGGGACCCTATCGTGGCGGTCCTCAAGGACCAGGTCCGCAACAGCAGCCCCAATCTGTGGGTGGTCCTCAGCAGCAGCAACAACAGCAACCGAATACTAATGCTCCAGGAAGTAAGTGTTTTTATAATGTTGTTTATAGTTTTTATAGATGATGGCATAGTCTCAAAACAATTTTAAAATGAATAATCAGAATTCGTAAATAGGGAAGTCCCCAAGAACTAAATAAGATTCTGAAAAATCTACTAAACTTTGATCTTATTCAATTAAAAGTAAAAAAAAATATTAAGGGAATTCATGAAACAAGTGCACAAACTTGCACATTTGCAGAAATGTGTATCTGTATTATTTCGAAGAGAAAATTTAGTTTAAAATAATCAGTTTAAATAGACGATAAAATGTTTCAGTGTTGTGGAAGTAAAAGACCGTGCAATTTGTGACAAATTCAATGTTAAATCGAACATTTATATGAAAATCCTTATTACAAAAAACTTATTTCTTAGCACTTGTGAGTTAAATAGATATTTGCAATACCTACTAATATAAAGCAGTAGTATGAGATTTCGAAAATGTTTTCCCTGCCTAAATATCGAGTTCAATATCATTTATTAATTTAAAAATGAACTAATTACCATCGATATCACATTATACACTTTTAGATCAACAACGTCCCAATAGTGGACCTTCGGGCCCTGGTGCACCACCTCCGGGTCAAGGACCGCCCCAACAACAGCAACAACAACAGGGTCCTAATCAACAAGGCCCCGGACAACCCCAACAACAACAAGGTCCACCACCACCACAGCAAGGTCAATATAGAGGTGCCTACCAGCCACCACAGCAACAGCATTCCCATTATCCTGGCTATCCGCCACAACAACAGCCGCAATATCCACCACAAGGTGGTTATCCGTATGGTCCACCAACACATGGCTATGGACCACCGCCACCAAACGCTCAAACTGGTTATCAACCACATGCCGGCATGCCACCAACATCAGCGGCCAGTGGTCCTCCACAACAGCATCCTTATGGAGCTAGCGGACCGGGACAACAGGGTCCACCCGGTTCTTATGCTCCACCACCCAATCAACAGTTGCCACCGGGTCAGCAACCGCCACCAGGGCAAATGTATGGTCCTCCGGCGGGAGGTCAAGGTCCTCCACCACCTAATCAGTATGGTCCTCCACAAAGCGGCAGTGGAGGTCCTCCTCCACCTATGAGTTATGGCGGTTATGGAGCTCCACCACCAAATAACTATGGGCAAGCCAGTAATACACCACCTGGATCGTATGGACCTCCACCAACAAGCAGCGCACAATCGCCCTATCAACCGTATCAACAGGCTGGACCGGGACCTCAAGGTTATCCCGGCCAAGGTCCACCACCACCGCCACAAGGAGGCCAAGGTCCTCCACCGCAGCCGCCGCAACAAGCAGGTGGACCAAATGCTCCGCCCGGCAGCGGTTACAGTTCTTCACCCAGCCCCGGGCAAACACCACCACCAAACCAACAACCTAGCGCTAGTGGTGCAAATGGTCCTCCGACCAATCAACCACCACCCACGAGTGTACAGTCTACACCACCGCCCACACAACCGCCAACAAGTAGTGCAGGCACGGGTAGCTCGGGCGCTACGACGCAACCGCCACAAACACAAGCTTCCGGTCCACCACAAGCTCCACCACCTGGACAAGGTCCACCGCCCCCAACATCACAACAGCAGCAGCAGCAAACTCCACAAAATTATCCGCCAGGCTCGAATAGTGGACCACCACCCTCGGGCCCGCAGCCAACATACTCATCGCCGCCTACAACCGCACCCAGCGGTACTCCCTCACCCTATGGTCAACAGGGAGCTCCGGGTTCAGGACCGCCCAACACTACAGCTCCTCCCTCAACAGCAAATGGTGCACCCGGACAAGGTCCGCCTCCTCCTATGGCACCTAATCAATATCAGCCTCCACCAGGAGCTCCACAGCCACCCTATGGTGCGCCACCACCCCAAGGTTATGGACCACCTCCACCGGGTAGTGGTTATCCACAACATGGTTATCATCAGCCGCAGGGCGGCTATGGATCAATGCCACCTCAAGGACAATATCCACCACCCTCGCCTCAAGGATATCAAGGTTATCGTCCAGCTGGTGCCCAACAGATGCCTCCCCCAGGAGCGCCACCTCAAGGTCCACCACCAGGTGCTTATTCC
Organism: Lucilia sericata; assembly: GCF_015586225.1. Taxonomy (NCBI): domain Eukaryota; kingdom Metazoa; phylum Arthropoda; class Insecta; order Diptera; family Calliphoridae; genus Lucilia; species Lucilia sericata. The sequence goes on from NW_023994987.1 coordinate 179,872, forward strand.
TATTACGGCAACCAACCGCCACAGTAAAAAATACAACACTAAACAAGTTTAAAACAAGCAGCAACATGCAACAAATATAAACGGAAGAAAATCTAAAAAAAATATATATAATTTAAGAATTTGTAAAATTTTAACGTAAAACAGTATAAAACATAATCGAGCCCTAAGAGATCGTTGTTATAAGTCTATTAACTGCCCAAAATTGCATGTATTAACGACAAGACTTCTCTTATATAACATAGAAAAGGCATAATACGAAAATTGAATATTTTATAATTTTCTGTTAAAAATATTTTGCAGTTTAAACAGTTATTTAGTTGGCACTTTGTTTTCAAATTTTGTATAAAAGTTTTGAAATTTCTTAAAGAAAATTCTACTTAAAAATAACAAAAAACAAAACTGCCTTACAATTAAACTGCTTAACCTTCAAATTTCTCTAATTTGTTTTATGGACTTATAAGTTTACAATTGTGTTAAATAATTCTCTCAACTCTTAACTTATTTGTAAATTTTCCTGCTAAACTTATTCTCTTCTATTCTATAACTTTTTATACTATTTCTCTCTCTCCCACTCACTGTTTCTCTATATTTATTTGTATCTTATCTCAACTTTGTAGCTTTCTTAATGTTTTATGTTTAAGTCTTAAAATATTAAAGAAAACTTAATTTTTGTGTGTTTTTTTTTTTTAATATAAGTTTTAATTTTAATTAAGCAAAAGGAAACAAAACAAAAAAGCAACTTAAATTTTTTAAACTAAAATTAACTGTTAAATAGTTTTGAATAAATTGTTTCAACGTAAAAAATTAATTTTGTAGCATTTTTGAAAAATTATATAATTAAATTAAAGAAAAGAAAAGCAAATACTATTTACAATAATAAACTAAAAACAAAAACAATAATTTGTACTGTTTCAGTAGTTGTTAATTGTACAGATTTTAGCTGATATTTAAGAGAAAGTTAAAGTTAAAATTTTGATAATTTAACAACTACTGAAACTGCATAAATTCAAAATATTATGTGTCAACTTTAATCAATTTTTAAATAATCCATTAAATTAATAATTAACACTTTTTGCTATGCATTAATCCTATAAAAACAAACTTTAACGAAATATATATTTAGCCGTATAATTAACGAATTTTTGTGAACAAAAAAGAAAATAATTATGACATAAAAATAGTCTAAATAAAAATTATAAAAAAAATCTTAAAAATAAGTATTAACTTTACAATATGTTTAAGCAATAATGTACAGTAGGGTTATACCGAAATTGGACCCTACCATTGCGTAGTAGCCATACTATGACAGCCATTGGGCACATTTTTGAAACAAAAACCTCACGCATCAAAGCGATTTTCTCAATCCTGTGGCAGATATACCATTGTTTATAGTTTAGAGGTCAAAAATCGAAATATCGTTTGATAAAAATGGGCGTGCCGGGGGGTACTCTCTCTGTTACCCTTCGATATATGTATGTATATGTATATCTTCTTCATTCATAAATGTCTCTTTGGCGTTGTATATAGTTGATTGCACTGCCATTTCACCGGCTGTCAACATCAACGATGAAAGTGCCAAAATCAAATTGGAATTGGAAACAAGGACCTTGATTCTGATACAAGATCCCTTTCCCAGACATTCGATACTTTAGCAGCGACATACAAGACGTCATACTATTGGATGTCATCAACCAATTGCATCAAATGACGGTCTCTTAAGTAACAGATTCAACAGAGTCCTTAAAAACCCTTCGATATCGGATAGTGAGAAACTACTTAACGGGCATAATACTATGACAAGAGTCGGTTCATTCAGTTTCCTCAACGATAAAAGTGCCAAAATCTACCAATACTTAGGCACAAACACAGATTTTTTTCAGGAACTCAAACTACGATTATCAGCTTCAAAATCCTCGGTATCACTTTTCACCTATTGGTCCAAAGAAGAACGGCATTTTTTTGGTTTAACATCTCCGTCGAATGACGAATAATCTCGGAGTAGTCTTTGGAAACCACCTTGACTTCGCAGGACACGCAAATTATCCAAAAGGTTCGAATTGGAAACAAGGACCTTGATTCTGATACAAGATC
>NW_023994988.1:0-45000 GCF_015586225.1 Lucilia sericata
ATAAGAAAATGAATTAATTTAAAACCATTAACATATGAAAACATTAATTAAAGAATTACAGACAAATTACAGAAGAAAAGTATTATTATTGATACAATATTTATGGTGTTTAATATAGAAAACTACAACAAAAAAAAATTAGAAAATATTAATTTCTCATATTGATTTATTTAATTGCTTAATTGTGGTATATAGTACATATTTTAATTATTAGTTTAAAAAGTCTCTTTAATATAAATATATTAAAGTGTTAAAGAAATCGATGTCAAAGATTACAGTCTGATATATGGACGGACATCTGCTGTCTGCACTATATGATCTTCAAAAGTAATGTCTATATATAGATGGTTATAGTATGGCCTATAGACTACACTAAAATTAGGCCAACTAACCGATTAATTTTAAGCTTCGGCTTGTAGACTTATCACTATATATTCGACTATACTTGACTGGCCAGTTTATGGTCTGGCCTATACATGAGCTAATATATATTCTATCCAATAGACTATAAATTAGTCTATAGACTCGACAATAGCCTGTGTCGCAGATTGGCTTAAAGCTCTATAGGATCATAATTTCGTCTACAGAATCGACTATTGTCTGGTAGACTAGATTTGTCTATATTCTGGCCCATAGACTTACCTACAGTCTGGCCTATAGACTTGCCTACAGACTTGTCTATAGTCTGGCCTATAGACTTGTTTATGGTCTGGCCTAAAGACTTGTTTATAGTCTGGCCTATAGACTTGTCTATAGTCTGGCCTATAGACTTGACTATAGTCTGGCCTATAGACTTGTCTATAGTCTGGCCTATAGTCTTGTCTATAGTCCGGCCTATAGACTTGTCTATAGTCCGGCCTATAGACTTGTCTATAGTCTGGCCTATAGACTTGTCTATAGTCTGGCCTATAGACTTGTCTATAGTCTGGCCTTTAGACTTGTCTATAGTCTGGCCTTTAGACTTGTCTATAGTCTGGCCTATAGACTTGCCTATAGTCTGGCCTATAGACTTGTCTATAGTCTGGCCTATAGACTTGTCTATAGTCTGGCCTATAGACTTGTCTATAGTCTGGGCTATATACTTGTCTATAGTCTGGCCTATAGACTTGTCTATAGTCTGGGCTATAGACTTGTCTATAGTCTGGCTTATAGACTTGTCCATAGTCTGGCCTATAGACTTGCCTATAGTCTGGCCTATAGACTTGTCTATAGTCTGGGCTATATACTTGTCTATAGTCTGGCCTATAGACTTGTCTATAGTCTGGGCTATAGACTTGTCTATAGTCTGGCCTATAGACTTGTCTATTGTCTGGCCTATAGACTTGTCTATTGTCTCGCCTATAGACTTGTCTATAGTCTGGCCTATAGACTTGTCTATTGGCCTGCCTATAGACTTGTCTATAGTCTGGCCTATAGACTTGTCTATAGACTTGTCTATAGTCTGGCCTATAGACTTGTCTATAGACCTGTCTATAGTCTGGCCTATAGACTTGTCTATAGACTTGTCTATAGTCTGTCCTATAGACTTGTCTATAGACTTGTCTATAGTCTGGCCTATAGACTTTTCTATAGACTTGTCTATAGTCTGGCCTATAGACTTGTCTATTGTCTGTCCTATAGATATGTCTATAGTCTGGCCTATAGACTTGTCTATAGTCTGGCCTATAGACTTGTCTATAGTCTGGCCTATAGACTTGTCTATTGTCTGTCCTATAGATATGTCTATAGTCTGGCCTTTAGACTTGCCTATTGTCTATTGACTTGCCTATAGGCCAGACTAAAACTTGTCTATAGTTTGGCCTATAGACTTGTTTATAGTCTGCACTATAGACTTGTCTGTAGACTGGCCTATTAACTTGTCCAGCCTATAGACTTGTCTATAGTCTGGCCTATAGGCTGGTCTATAGTCTGGACTGTAGACTTATCTATTATCTGGCCTATAGACTGGCCTATGGACTTGTCTATTGTCTGGCCTAGAGACTTGTGTATAGTCTGGCCTATAGACTTGTCTATAGTCTGGCGTAAAGACCTGTCTATAGCCAAGTCTTTAGTGTTTAGAATTTAGTTTATCTCTATAGTCTTAGAAACAGACTCGCATATAGTACAGTCTAGTTCCTAGTCTTTAGAATAGTGTACTGTCTCTCCTTTAGACATCTCTATAGTCTGATCTATGAACCCGTCTAAAACCAGGCCTTTGAAACAGTCTTGGCGATTACATATTCCATATGCATTGTACTGAATTTGTTGAGGTTACAAGTTACTATATTGGATTCGCATACATATTTACAAAACTATTTAAATTTTAATAACTGTTAATAAAAGCTTAATAGAAGTACTTTTTAATAACTACGGTATATATAATTTAAAATTGTCATCCTCTATCAACCCAATAGTTCTTTTAGTTAAACTACATCCGTTTAACCACACCCACTTCCCTTTTACTAACTTATATTAATTATAAAAGTGCTACCACTTTGACATATTTCATCAATTTTGTTAAAGATTAATAACCATAAGATACCCTATAGTACTTAGTATGTTAGTTATTTAATCAAGTACTTACTTCGAACGCACATATAGAAAAATGTTTAACAAATTAAAATAATCGATGTTTAAGTCGGCACAACTTATTTCCGTTTTCTGTTCTCTTCTCATTACAACAAAATAACACATTAACATGATTGATAATTTCATAATTAGAGATAATTTCAATTAAATTAAAATGCTTTAATAAAACAAAGTTTTAACATACATACTTATGTATGTTTATTGGAACTCTAGCAGTTAGAATGTGAGAAGGTGCCAACCACTCTTTAGTTAGGAACGCGTGCTGCAGTTTGTTTTGAAAGTTTAGTAAAATTTTATTGTTGTTGTATGTCATTATTAAAGAAATTAATTTAATAAAACTGTAACTAACATCAACAATCAATTGGAATTGAGTGGCGTTTACAGTTCAAACATTACTAACATTGAAGATGAATGTGTGAATACACTTGAAGAATAGAATGATCATTGATCAATGATCAATTAGTTTGTGCATCTAAAACCGGTACTTTTAACAATGATCCCTTAAATATATATTTTCCACACAGTCGAGATCATGATAGGGGTTTAGTCTGTTCCTAAGCAGAGCAGATCAGTTAAATAGACATATATTTTAATTATCAAAAATTTTCTCAGATAGAATGCAACGCACCCGAACAAAGAAGAAAGGTTGAAACTAAAATAGAATTATGTTTTTTCTGTCAGTGCAAATTTCTCAATACAAAATAATCAATAATCAAATCAAACTAATCGATGTTTTCTTATTTCAAACACTTGTAATTGTAGGACAACTTCCGTTTAAAATAATTTAAATTGTAGTTAATAATAAAACATAATTTTGATATTGATCTCTATTATTATCTTTATATGGGTTTTTCTTCTATTTCACCGATATAAATTAGATCTTTAGGAATGTCTTGAACATCTTGCCGCTTTTTGAAGAATAAAGAAATACGGATATGTTAATTACATTTTAATATTTATTGTTCACGAGATCATTATGTATAAATTAATGTTAGCAACAGTTGTTAAGATTTCTTTACCGCTAAAGCGACAAATTGACAATTATTCAAAGCATTTGAAATCCACCAAAGGAGAAGATAAACATATATTTCTAAAGAACTCTCTAAGTCTATATGTAAGTATATCCATAGTATAGTCAGACTATAGACAAGTCTATAGGCCACACTATAGACAAGTCTATAGGCCAAGTCTATTGGGCAGACTATAGAAAAGTCTATAGGTCAAACTGTAGACAAGTCTATAGTATAGTCAGACTATAGACAAGTCTTAAGTTTAGACTATAGACAAGTCTATAGGCCAGACTCTAGGCAAGTCTATAGGCCAGACTATAGACAAAACTATAGGCCAGACTATAAAAAAGTGTATAGGCCAGACTATAGACAAATATAAAGCCCAGGCTATAGACAAGACTATAAACAAGCCTATTGGATAGACTATAGACCAGTCTTTTAGACAGACTATAGAAAATCCTATTGGCCAGACTATAGACAAGTCTAATGGACAGACTATAGAAAACTTTAAAGGTCAAACTATAGACAAGTCAATAGGCCAGACTACAGACAAGTATGTAGACCAGAAAATTGACAAGTCTAAGGCATGACTATTGAGAAGTCTTATGGACAGATTATAGACAACTCTATAGGTCAGACTATAGACAGGCCTATAAGCCAGACTATAGACAGGTCTATAAGCCAGACTATAGACAGGTCTATAGGCCAGACTATATACAGGTCTATAGACCAAACTATAGACAGGTATATATGCCAGACTATAGACAGGTCTATAGGCCAGACTATAGACAGGTCTATAGGCCAGACTATAGACAGGTCTATAGGCCAGACTATATACACGTCTATAGGCCAGACTATAGGCCAGACTAGACAGGTCTATAGGCCAGACTATAGACAGGTCTATAGGCCAGACTATAGACAGGTCTATAGGCCAGACTATAGACAGGTCTATAGGCCAGACTATAGACAGGTCTATAGGCCAGACTATAGACAGGTCTATAGGCCAGACTATAGACAGGTCTATAGGCCAGACTATAGACAGGTCTATAGGCCAGACTATAGACAGGTCTATAGGCCAGACTATAGACAGGTCTATAGGCCAGACTATAGACAGGTCTATAGGCCAGACTATAGACAGGTCTATAGGCCAGACTATAGACAGGTCTATAGGCCAGACTATAGACAGGTCTATAGGCCAGACTATAGACACGTCTATAGGCCAGACTATAGACAGGTCTATAGGCCAGACTATAGACAGGTCTATAGGCCAGACTATAGACAGGTCTATAGGCCAGACTATAGACAGACTATAGATAAATCTATAGACCAGACTATAGATAAATCTATAGACCAGACTATAGACAAATCTATAGACCAGACTATAGATAAGTCTATAGGCCAGACTATAGACATGCCTATCGGCCAGGCTATAGAAAAGTCTATCGGACACACTATAAAAAATCTATCGGCCAGTCTATAGGCAGGTTTATCGTCCAGACTATAGACAGGTCTATCGGCCAGACTAAAGACAAGTCTATCGGCCAGACTATAGACAAATCTATCGGCCAGACTATAGATGGGTGTGTAGATAAAACTATAGAGTAAAGAGATCAGATTTTATGCAAGTCTATATCTCCGACTATAGGACAAAACTAAAATATCTAAAATCTAAAGATCTTTCATTATCCACCTGAATTTTTTCCATTAAACCTAAATGTTTAAACTCTTAAGGCACAGGTCTGTCCCCTGTGTGAGTACTTCAAAATAAGTTCATGCCTTTTTATTAAAACTAAAAATAAATGTATGCAGTATATGACGGATGCCATTATGAAAATATCAATATCATACATAAAACTTTATGTTTGCCAACACCCAACAACTCATTTTGCGCAAAAACACTTTATATTAAGGAATATGATACCCAAACGTATACATCTGTAGCTCTATATATAAGTTTTATATAGATTTTTATGTATTAAATAAACGATTTTTCTTTAAACATTCGCATGACTAAAATCCATAAAAAATACATGACGTACAATACATACAGACTTAAATGCTACGAGTAAAAATAACCATTTTAAAAATTCATTTTTATACATTTTAAAGTCTTTAATACTAACAACACGCTCTTAGTCGTCATCGTCTACATTGGGAGGGCTTCTTCAATGATGGCGGTAAATAAACATGCGCAAAAATTTTGCTCCCCATCGATATGAATTTTTTTTTTTTATTTTACAATATGTTTAAAACTTTAGTTGGCATTTGTTGTTGTAATTTTTTGGTTCATGTTTTCTTGTGTTAACTGTTCATTGGGGGGTTGATTCCAGACTTGTATATAAAAAATTATAATGTTCAAAGTTCTTTAAGGTGCCTGCCATTTAGATTTTTAACTTTGATTTTATTTTACTGATAAAAAACAAAATGTTGCCTGTCTGACTGGAGTTTTTGTTGGTCTTAAAGTATTTTTATGGCTTTTACATAATATTATATTGAAAAGTTTTGGTTCATGTATAAATTCTTAGATAGTACATAGGTTGAGACGATTTCAGCGTACATAATGGTTTAATATACATACATATGTATATTAAAAGCTTATATTTTAATCAAAGGCTGTATGAAAAAATATATAAAAACCAAAAAGAAACTGTTGAGTATATCGTAAGGAAATTTGATTGTTTCGTACCTGAGGTCATCGTAAATTAATTTATAGTAGTTCGGTTTAGCAGCTAAAATGGCAGCTAGTGGAATGGACGTAACTTCTTAATTTTGAATATGACAGCTTTAGAAGCGAAATAAACCCTACAGTTGTGCTTGAAAAGACTAGCCACGGATACCATGGTCGATACCTATTACAAGAAGAGTTCCATCAGAGTTTACCTGCCACATAATGACATGTAGACAGTGGGGGTTAAGAGAACCGGAAGATCCCTCTTAGCGCAGTCCCAAGAAGGGTGTAAACTATACACCAAGTTCTTCAGCTCAGTTAGTTAGTTAGGTAGTTAGTTAGTTAGTTAGTTAGTTCGTTAGTTATTTAGATAGATAGTTAGTTAGTTATTTAGTTAGTTAGTTAGTTAGTTAGTTATAGAATAGTGTTAGTTAGTTAGTTAGTAGTTAGTTAGTTAGTTAGTTAGTTAGTATAGTTAGTTAGTTAGTTAGTTATTAGTTGTTAGTATTTTTTTCGTAGTATTATTAGTTAGTAGGTATAGTTGTTAGTTAGTTTAGTTAGTTTGTTAGTTAGTTAGTTAGTTAGTTAGTTAGTAGTTAGTTGTTAGTAGTTGTTAGTTGTTAGTTTGTTAGTTAGTTAGTTAGTAGTTAGTTAGTAGTTAGTTAGTTAGGTAGTTAGTTAGTTAGTTAGTTAGTTAGTTAGTTAGTAGTTAGTTAGTTAGTTAGTTAGTTAGTTAGTTAGTAGTTAGTTAGTTAGTAGTTAGTTAGTTAGTTAGTTAGTTAGTTTAGTAGTTAGTTAGTTAGTTAGTTAGTTAGTTAGTTAGTAGTTAGTTAGTTAGTTAGTTAGTTAGTTAGTTAGTTAGTTAGTTAGTTAGTTAGTTAGTTAGTTAGTAGTTAGTTAGTTAGTTAGTTAGTTAGTTAGTTAGTTAGTTAGTAGTTAGTTAGTTAGTAGTTAGTTAGTTAGTAGTTAGTTAGTAGTTAGTAGTTAGTTAGTTTAGTTAGTTAGTTAGTTAGTTAGTTAGTTAGTTAGTTAGTTAGTTAGTTAGTTAGTTAGTTAGTTAGTTAGTTAGTAGTTAGTTAGTAGTTAGTTAGTAGTTAGTTAGTTAGTTAGTTAGTTAGTAGTAGTTAGTTAGTTAGTTAGTTAGTTAGTTAGTTAGTTAGTTAGTTAGTTAGTTAGTTAGTAGTAGTTAGTTAGTTAGTTAGTTAGTAGTTAGTTAGTTAGTAGTAGTTAGTTAGTAGTTAGTAGTTAGTTAGTTAGTTAGTAGTTAGTAGTTAGTTAGTTAGTTAGTTAGTTAGTAGTTAGTTAGTTAGTTAGTTAGTAGTTAGTTAGTTAGTTAGTTAGTAGTTAGTAGTTAGTTAGTTAGTTAGTTAGTTAGTTAGTAGTTAGTTAGTAGTTAGTTAGTTAGTTAGTTAGTTAGTTAGTTAGTTAGTTAGTTAGTTAGTTAGTTAGTAGTTAGTTAGTTAGTTAGTTAGTTAGTAGTTAGTTAGTAGTATTAGTTAGTTAGTTAGTTAGTTAGTTAGTTAGTTAGTTAGTTAGTTAGTTAGTTAGTTAGTAGTTAGTAGTTAGTTAGTTAGTTAGTTAGTAGTTAGTTAGTTAGTTAGTTAGTTAGTTAGTTAGTTAGTTAGTTAGTAGTTAGTTAGTTAGTTAGTTAGTTAGTTAGTTAGTTAGTTAGTTAGTTAGTTAGTTAGTTAGTTAGTTAGTAGTTAGTTAGTTAGTTAGTAGTTAGTTAGTTAGTTAGTTAGTTAGTTAGTTAGTTAGTTAGTAGTTAGTTAGTTAGTTAGTTAGTTAGTTAGTTAGCTCTGAATCCTCCAAATTTACAAATATAAACATTGCATTCACTAAATCGCACAGGATCTCTTAAGCTTTCACAATACCGTGTTCAGATACTTACTACAACATCGACATTAAAATCTAAATAGTAACAAAAACAAACAATTCAAACGACTAATTGCATATTTGCATACAACATGTTGTACATACACCAACAATTACATGTTCGTTCATACCATGCAATAACAAAAATTTCCTATGTACAACAAAATATGTACAAAGATACAAAATTTCATTTTACAGATTTTAACTTTAAATTTTGGAAAGTGTTTGAGTGTGTAGTTTTGAATCTTTTGAAAGTGAACACCAAGTGGCAACATGTACACACGTATTTAACGATGAAAAAACCTTTCATCAAAGATCTTTTAAATGTAAAAGTAAATCATTAGTTTGTCATGATATTTGTAACGCTTTTCTAAAAAGCTTTAAAACTTGTTTCCAGTTGTAGGGTAAGTTTGAACCATTGTGGCTATGAGGATTTATTCTTACCTGTGGCAAGTTGTGGTAAATGGCATTTTCAAACACGTAACAAATCAACGTTATTTGGCTTGTTGTCGATTTTTTTAACTTTATTTTTCACGAATCCATCAATTTCTGCTTTTATTTTTGTTGATTTTTTTATGTTCATGTAACATTTACATATTTAACCATTCACTTACGACACTCAATGGAAACCAAGTAAGAAAGTATAGTTAGTTGTAACCGATCATATAATGCGCTGCAATAGCGGTTGTGGTAATATTATAGAAAATTAGAAAAGTACTATTTAAAGACCGAAAAAATTCCAAACAGTCTAGTCTATAGTCTAGTCTATAGTCTAGTCTATAGTCTAGTCTATAGTCTAGTCTATAGTCTAGTCTATAGTCTAGTCTATAGTCTAGTCTATAGTCTAGTCTATAGTCTAGTCTATAGTCTAGTCTATAGTCTAGTCTATAGTCTAGTCTATAGTCTAGTCTATAGTGTAGTCTATAGTCTAGTCTATAGTCTAGTCTATAGTCTAGTCTATAGTCTAGTCTATAGTCTAGTCTATAGTCTAGTCTATAGTCTAGTCTATAGTGTAGTCTATAGTCTAGTCTATAGTCTAGTCTATAGTCTAGTCTATAGTCTAGTCTATAGTCTAGTCTATAGTCTAGTTTATAGTCTAGTCTATAGTCTAGTCTATAGTCTAGTCTATAGTGTAGTCTATAGTCTAGTCTATAGTCTAGTCTATAGTCTAGTCTATAGTGTAGTCTATAGTCTAGTCTATAGACTAGTCTATAGTCTAGTCTATAGTCTAGTCTATAGTCTAGTCTATAGTCTAGTCTATAGTCTAGTCTATAGTCTAGTCTATAGTCTAGTCTATAGTCTAGTCTATAGTCTAGTCTATAGTCTAGTCTATAGTCTAGTCTATAGTCTAGTCTATAGTTTAGTCTATAGTCTAGTCTATAGTCTAGTCTATAGTCTAGTCTATAGTCTAGTTCTATAGTCTAGTCTATAGTCTAGTCTATAGTCTAGTCTATAGTCTAGTTCTAGTCTAGTCTATAGTCTAGTCTATAGTCTAGTCTATAGTCTAGTCTATAGTCTAGTCTATAGTCTAGTCTATAGTCTAGTCATAGTCTAGTCTATAGTCTAGTCTATAGTCTAGTCTATAGTCTAGTCTATAGTCTAGTCTATAGTCTAGTCTATAGTCTAGTCTATAGTCTAGTCTATAGTCTAGTCTATAGTCTAGTCTATAGTCTAGTCTATAGTCTAGTCTATAGTCTAGTCTATAGTCTAGTCTATAGTCTAGTCTATAGTCTAGTCTATAGTCTAGTCTAGTATAGTCTAGTCTATAGTCTAGTCTATAGTCTAGTCTATAACTAGTCTATAGTCTAGTCTATAGTCTAGTCCATAGTCTAGTCTATAGTCTAGTCTATAGTCTAGTCTATAGTCTAGTCTATAGTCTAGTCTATAGTCTAGTCTATAGTCTAGTCTATAGTCTAGTCTATAGTCTAGTCTGTAGTCTAGTTCTCTAGTCTAGTCTATAGCCTTGTCTATAGTCTTGCCTATAGTCTTGTCTATAGTCTAGTCTATAGTCTAGTCTATAGTCTAGTCTATCGTCTAGTCTATAGTCTAGTCTATAGTCTAGTCTATAGTCTAGTCTATAGTCTATATATATAGACTATAGTCTAGTCTATAGCCTATTCAATAGTCTAGCTACAGTCTAGTTTGTAGTCAAGATAAGTTGCAAACATCTCAAAAACTGACATACTGCCTCAAACATTATTTTGATAGTGTGTACAATAAACCTTTGTAACACAACCAAAAATTCTTCCCATTACATTGTTTTGCAGCACATTTCCATAGAAATGTGCGAAGATTATACGTTGCAGTCAAACACGAAATTGTTCACGAAAACCTCGAGCTGTATATTACTGTTTTTTGTTGTTGTTGTTTTCGTTGGTATTGTTTAGATGTTGCTGATGCAATGTAATGTTATTACAAGTTGCCCAAACTCAAAACGGCAAGTTGTATTGCTTGGGATATTTTACTCCTTTAGCATTCACGTTTCAACAAAAGAACATGAAATATTTTCACAAAATGAAATTGAAAATTTAAAATTTTAGAATTGAAATCTTTTTTGTAATAAAAATAAAGTTAATACGCATAAGAATTGATAAAAGGTTCAAGCGTCCATTTATTTGACGTATTAGCCAGCACAGTAGGGTAGAAATCACAAGTTGTAAACATTTTACAAAAATCATTTAACCCCTATTTAAATAATGTATATATTAGTCTATAATTGACCCAGAAGATTAATCCATAATTACATTTTATATGATCATTCATATGAAGAGACACCTATAAGAACACAATTTCACTTGTTAGGCACTGATGAGTCAGCATCTTAGTAGCTCACTGTTATCCTGAGATACTTTTAATAATGTTTAAAAATAAAATCGTTTAATATTTAATGTATTGTTTTTCATTTCTTTAAAAATATACGCATAAACTCCTTCTGTTGCAACTAAATTAAAAAGGAACAAAATATAAAGAAATTATTAAATGTGGACGCCATGTGGGTAAGTATGTGTGTTTAAACATGTATGTACATCCATCCAACCATGTTTAATAACTTTTGAACGGAAATTCAATTCATTGTCTAACATGGCAACAGCCATGTTTTAATCAAATACGTGACTTGATTTTATTTTCTTATAGTACGCAAAAACTAATGGAGGTTCTACTACATATTTAGGACTAAAGTCTTATTATAGTTTCTTCAGTAGTTTATATTTAAAAAGAACTTTAAGGATTTTATTTTGAAAGACTTATAAATACTGGTTTAATAGACTAGATTATAGACTATACTATTAAATAGACTGAAATTGCGACTGAACCATAGACTAGACTAGAGCAAAAACCATAGACTAGACTATAGACCAGACTATAGAATAGACTGTAGACTAGAATGTACCTGGAATATAGACTAAACTATAGTCCTGTTGACTAGACTATAGACTAAAATATAGACTAAACTATAGACTAGAATATAGAATAAATTATAGACTAGACTAAACTATAGAGTAGACTAAACTATAGACTAGACTAGACTAAACTATAGACTATACTATAGACTAGACTAGAGACTAGACTATAGACTAGACTAGACTAGACTATAGACTAGACTATAGACTAGACTATAGACTAGACTAGGACTAGACTAGATATGACTAGACTATAGACTAGACTATAGACTAGACTATAGACTAGACTATAGACTAGACTATAGACTAGACTATAGACTAGACTATACTAGACTATAGACTAGACTATAGACCAGACTATAGACTAGACTATAGACTAGACTATAGACTAGACTATAGACTAGACTATAGACTAGACTATAGACTAGACTATAGACTAGACTATAGACTAGACTATAGACTAGACTATAGACTAGACTATAGACTAGACTATAGACAAGACTATAGACTAGACTAAAGACTAGACTATAGACTAGACTATAGACTAGACTATAGACTAGACTATAGACTAGACTATAGACTAGACTATAGACTAGACTATAGACTAGACTATAGACTAGACTATAGACTAGACTATAGACTAGACTATAGACTAGACTATAGACTGGACTATAGACTAGACTATAGACTAGACTATAGACTAGACTATGGACTAGACTATAGACTAGACTATAGACTGGACTATAGACTAGACTATAGACTAGACTATAGACTAGACTATGGACTAGACTATAGACTAGACTATAGACTAGACTATAGACTAGACTATAGACTAGACTATAGACTAGACTATAGACTAGACTATAGACTAGATATGGACTAGACTATAGACTAGACTATAGACTAGACTATAGACTAGACTATAGACTAGACTATAGACTAGACTATAGACTAGACTATAGACTAGACTATAGACTAGACTATAGACTAGACTATAGACTAGACTATAGACTAGACTATAGACTAGATAGACTAGACTATAGACTAGACTATAGACTAGACTATAGACTAGACTATAGACTAGACTATAGACTAGACTATAGACTAGACTATAGACTAGACTATAGACTAGACTATAGACTAGACTATAGACTAGACTATAGACTAGACTATAGACTAGACTATAGACTAGACTATAGACTAGACTATAGACTAGACTATAGACTAGACTATAGACTAGACTATAGACTAGACTATAGACTAGACTATAGACTAGACTATAGACTAGACTATAGACTAGACTATAGACTAGACTATAGACTAGACTATAGACTAGACTATAGACTAGACTATAGACTAGACTATAGACTAGACTATAGACTAGACTATAGACTAGAACTATAGACTAGACTATAGACTAGACTATAGACTAGACTATAGAACTAGACTATAGAATAGACTATAGACTGGACTATAGACTGAACCATAGAATAGACTATAGACTGGACTATAGACTAGAAGCAAAATTAAGATTGAATTAAGTATATGTATATGGATTAAAGACTAGACTATAGTCTAGAGTTTAGAATCTAAACTATAGAATGTACTAGATTAGAGACTTTAGTAGAGTCTAGACTAAGCTATGGACTAGACCATATTACACTATAGACTAGCCTATATACTAGAATATAGTCTAGACTATAGACCATACTATAGACTAGACTAGACTATAGACATGAACAGATTTTAGACATAAAACTATTTTTCCAATCTGATCGTTTGTTTAATGCGCTACGTTGTCGTTCGCACTGTAAACGATATAATATGTGCAGAAGATCATTGATCCAAACTAACACTTATTTCTCTATTTCAAATTCTTTATGTTAAAAAATAACTAATTTCAATTAACATCTACCAATAGTCTTAAATACAAACATATTTTCAGTTATAAATAGAAGTGAATCTAACGGAACTAAGATCATAATCCAACAACATACAACGCGATCGGAAGTAGAAACCATCAAATAAAAAAAAGCAAAAAATGAACTCGCAAAAACAAATCAATTCAAAATAGCTGCATTAGAGTTTTATTACTCTCTTTATGTGATCGCTACATTAGTGATCTATCCGGTCTTAATGGTTTTCGCTATAATAATAAAATTATTAAAATTTATGCAAAATAAACATCGAAATAAATCGATAAAGGGTCAAGTAGCGGTGGTAAGTTGTTTAAGAAAGTTAATAATAAAATATTTATGTATATTTCTTATTTAAATTTTGTTTAAGAAGACTTTGATGACTCACAATACAAATTATTTGTTGTTGTTCATTTGATAATTTAATATTCATTTATTTACCTACTGTATTTATTGTTTAACTTTTGTTTATTTAATTTAATGTAGATAACAGGTTCTGGTCGAGGTCTAGGTCGTATTTTAGCCATAGAATTGGCCAAAAGAGGTTGTCATGTTGGCTATTGTTGATATTGAGCAGAATTTGACTGAGGAAACCGCCAATGTTTATCGCACAACAATATCAAGTTAAAACTAAAGCTTACAAGGTAAATTAATAATAAATATAAATTAATTAATTGTAAGATTAATTGTTATTAAAACAATGTTTTAGAAATTGGCAAAACGTGATCTTTTAGCAATTAAATTCAGTTTGGAAATTGCGAGTGCACCAGACTTATAGACTGTACTGGATTGTGGACTGGACTATGAACTTGATTATAGCCCAGACTATAAACTAGAATTTCTACTAGACTTAAGACTCAACTATAGACTAGACTATAAACTGACTATAGACAACTATATAGATAGACTATAGACTAGGACTATAGACTAGGACTATAGACTAGACTATAGACTAGACTATAGACTAGACTAGATATAGACTAGACTATAGACTAGACTATAGACTAGACTATAGACTAGACTATAGACTAGACTATAGACTAGACTATAGACTAGACTATAGACTAGACTATAGACTAGACTATAGACTAGACTATAGACTAGACTATAGACTAGACTATAGACTAGACTATAGACTAGACTATAGACTAGACTATAGACTAGACTATAGACTAGACTACTATAGACTAGACTATAGACTAGACTATAGACTAGACTATAGACTAGACTATAGACTAGACTATAGACTAGACTATAGACTAGCTATACTAGACTATAGACTAGACTATAGACTAGACTATAGACTAGACTATAGACTAGACTATAGACTAGACTATAGACTAGACTATGACTAGACTATAGACTAGACTATAGACTAGACTATAGACTAGACTAGACTAGACTATAGACTAGACTATAGACTAGACTATAGACTAGACTATAACTAGACTATAGACTAGACTATAGACTAGACTATAGACTAGACTATAGACTAGACTATAGACTAGACTATAGACTAGACTATAGACTAGACTATAGACTAGACTATAGACTAGACTATAGACTAGACTATAGACTAGACTAATAGACTGACTAGACTAATAGACTAGACTATAGACTAGACTATAGACTAGTTACTATAGACTAGACTATAGACTAGACTATAGACTAGACTAAGACTAGACTATAGACTAGACTATAGACAGACTATAGGATCAGACTAAATAGACTAGACTATAGGACTGAGTACTATAGACTAGACTATAGACTAGACTATAGACTAGACTATAGACTAGACTATAGACTAGACTATAGACTAGACTATAGACTAGACTATAGACTAGACTATAGACTAGACTATAGACTAGACTATAGACTAGACTATAGACTAGACTATAGACTAGACTATAGACTAGACTATAGACTAGACTATAGACTAGACTATAGACTAGACTATAGACTAGACTATAGACTAGACTATAGACTAGACTATAGACTAGACTATAGACTAGACTATAGACTAGACTATAGACTAGACTATAGACTAGACTATAGACTAGACTATAGACTAGACTATAGACTAGACTATAGACTAGACTATAGACTAGACTATAGACTAGACTATAGACTAGACTATAGACTAGACTATAGACTAGACTATAGACTAGACTATAGACTAGACTATAGACTAGACTATAGACTAGACTATAGACTAGACTATACACTAGACTATAGACTAGACTATACACTCTATAGACTAGACTATAGACTAGACTATACTAGACTATAGACTAGACTATAGACTAGACTATAACTAGACTATAGACTAGACTATACTAGACTATAGACTAGACTATAGACTAGACTATAGACTAGACTATAGACTAGACTTAGACTAGACTATAGACTAGACTATAGACTAGACTATAGACTAGACTATAGACTAGACTATAGACTAGACTATAGACTAGACTATAGACTACTAGACTAGACTATAGACTAGACTATAGACTAGACTATAGACTAGACTATAGACTAGACTATAGACTAGACTATAGACTAGACTATAGACTAGACTATAGACTAGACTATAGACTATAGACTATACTAGACTAGACTATAGACTAGACTATAGACTAGACTATAGACTAGACTATAGACTAGACTATAGACTAGACTATAGACTAGACTATAGACTAGACTATAGACTAGACTATAGACTAGACTATAGACTAGACTATAGACTAGACTATAGACTAGACTATAGACTAGACTATAGACTAGACTATAGACTAGACTATAGACTAGACTATAGACTAGACTATAGACTAGACTATAGACTAGACTATAGACTAGACTATAGACTAGACTATAGACTAGACTATAGACTAGACTATAGACTAGACTATAGACTAGACTATAGACTAGACTATAGACTAGACTATAGACTAGACTATAGACTAGACTATAGACTAGACTATAGACTAGACTATAGGCTAGACTATAGACTAGACTATAGACTAGACTATAGACTAGACTATAGACTAGACTATAGACTAGACTATAACTAGACTATAGACTAGATAGACTAGACTATAGACTAGACTATAGACTAGACTATAGACTAGACTATAGACTAGACTATAGACTAGACTATAGACTAGACTATAGACTAGACTATAGACTAGACTATAGACTAGACTATAGACTAGACTATAGACTAGACTATAGACTAGACTATAGACTAGACTATAGACTAGACTATAGACTAGACTATAGACTAGACTATACTAGACTATAGAGACTATAGACTAGACTATAGACTAGACTATAGACTAGACTATAGACTAGACTATAGACTAGACTAGACTAGACTATAGACTAGCTATGACTAGACTATAGACTATACTAGACTAGACATAGACTACTAGACTAGACTATAGACTAGACTATAGACTAGACTATAGACTAGACTATAGACTAGACTATAGACTAGACTATAGGCTAGACTATAAAACAATAATCCTCCATTATTTTCAGATCGATGTCAGCGATTATCACCAACTAGAGGAGTTAAATAAAATGTCTCCCAAGATCTGGGAGATGTATCAATTTTAATTAATAATGCTGCCATTTTAACTTTGTCTTCTATGTTGAACCCATCACCCGAGGAAATACAAAGAATGATAAATGTCAATTTCACCAGCATATGCTTTGTAAGTAAAATCCCACAAAAAAATATGATATCGCTAAACTTGCTACATTTCTTCCTAACAGACCCAACAAATCTTTTTGCCCAAAATGAAAGAATTAAATCATGGGCATCTAGTCAACATATGCTCCAGTTCGGCCCTCTTCACCTCACCATTTTTTAATATTTATGCCGGCACTAAGGCAGCCGTACGTTCTATAACATCAGCTTTACGCATTGAAATAATGAATGAATTCAAAAATATAACGGCCACTACAGTAATGCCGCTATTCTTAAATACCAATCAACGTGTTGAAAGGCTAATAAATATGAGTGGTTTAACGAAAATATTTCCCCTGATCGAGGGTCCCATAGTGGCACAATATGTGCTGGACAGTATGCTTAATAATGAAGATGAAATAACGATACCAAATGCTTTTCTATATATTTATAAATTATACGAGTGAGTGAAGTATAGAAATGCGAATATTAATGGGAAATAAATTAATGATTTTTTTTTAATTTCAGACTCTTACCTGTTAGTGTTAAGGAATTTGGCAATGTTTTGATAACATTCAGAGGCTACAATCGGTTATTAAAATCCTTGAAAGCTAAAAGTAAATTGAAATAGTTTTAAAAAGTTAGATTTAAGAAGTTATAGTTTATTTAAGTATTATGGTTAAATATATATAATATGTATATATTTGGTTTATAATAAATATCGGTAAAAAATTTCTATATATAGTATCTAGATTATCGATAAATTTTACTTTTATATAAAAATTATTATTTATAGAGAAGTTTTAACAAATTCTTTTATGGAGAATTTTATAAAAAATTTTCCAGCTGTGCCACGCCCACTATACCCATTCCGTCCATTTTCCCCACAGTTGTTAATACAAAATTTGAGGACTCCAGATGTAGCAGTTTCTAAAATAAACAATTTTTAATACTTACTATGTATGTGGGCGTGGCACTTTGCCTGTAGTTCCTTCCAGACTTATACAAAGACACAATTAAAATTTCTCCTTTTTAAAGAGTTTTCGTGAAAGTTTTCTTTTTTATAAAGAATTTTTGAGAAAAAGCTCTTTTTAAAAAGGAATTTTCGTGTTTTATAAAGAATTTTCATGAAAACTCTCTTTTTGTAAAGAAATTTCGTGAAAATTCTTATTTCATAGAGAATTTTCGATAAGCTTTTATAGTGAAGATTCTTTATAAAGAATTTTCGTAAAAATTTAATTTTTGTAAAGAATCTTCGTGAAAATTCTCTTTTTATAAAGAATCTTCGTAAAAATTCTCTTTTTATAAAGAATTTTCATGAAAACTTTCTTTTTATAAAGAACTTTCGTGAAAAATTCTCATTTTATAAAAATTTTCGTGAAAATTGTCTTTTTATAAATGACTTTTCGCGAAAATTCTTAATAAAAAGAGAATTTTCACGAAAAGTTATGAAAAATTCTCATTTTATAGAAATTTTCATGAACATTTTCCTTGTATAAAGTATTTTCGCTAAAATTCTCTTTTTATAAAGAATTTTCATGAAAAGTCTCATTTATATAGAATTTTCGTTAAGAGTTTCATATAATAGGGACGATTCTCTTTGTATGAAAAATTTTTATATAGAATTTTCACGAACATTAAGATTTATAGTGAAGATTCGCTCTTTATTAAGAATTTTCGTGAATATTTTCTTTTTATAGAGAATTTTAATGAAAACTTTTTTTTATAAAGAACATTAGTGAAAAATTCTCATTTTATAAAAATTTTCGTGAAAATTGTCCTTTTATAAAGAATTCTCGTGAAAATTCTCTTTTTATAAAGAATTTTCATGAAAAGTCAAATTTTATAGAGAATTTTCGTTAAGATTTTTATTAAAGATTCGCTTTTTATAAGGAATTTTTATAGAGAATTTTCACGAAAATTCTCTTTTTATAAAGAATTTTCGTGAAAATTATCTTTTTATAAAGAACTTTTGTGAAAATTCTCTTTTTATAAAGAATCTTCACGAAAACTCTCTTTTTATAAAGAACTTTTGTGAAAATTTTCGTTTTATAAAGACTCTTCATGAAAACTCTCTTTTTATAAAGAACTTTCATGATAATTCTCTTTTTATAAAGAGCTTTTTCATTTTATAGAGAATCTTTGTTAAGATTTTCATTTTATAGTGAAGATTCGCTTTTTATAAAGAATTTTTATAGAGAATTTTCACCACAATTCTCTTTTTATAAAGGATCTTTTTTATAGAGAATTTTTTCTTTATTTTTTTAGTTTTAGTGAAGATTCTCGTGAAAATTATTTTTTTGTAGACAATTTTCAAGAGAATTTTCCTTTTATAGAGAAGATTCTATTTTTATAAAGAATTTTTGTGAAGATTCACTTTTAAAAGAGAATTCTCTATATATTCTCGTTAAATTCTATTTATATACAGAATTAAAATTTTTCATAGAATTTTTCGATAAATTTTCATAATTTAAGGCCCCTATGACAGTATATAGACATATCGCATACGACTTAAAACTGTAAATATGTTTTTATTCAAAGCCAGACAGATGAATATGCAGATTATTAAACAGTTACATTTTATAACGGTTTTATTTTTAAAACAATTAAAATCTATAACTTCCTCATTCCACTTATTTTCTAAACTTTATACACCAGAAAAACATACATAATTCCGACAAATGTCTGGGTAATTTGCAGTTAATAGAACAGTTAAAATAATTATGTTAATTATTTTCTACTTTAAAAATGTCTATATAAGAAACTATAATATAAACTTAGGACAGTCATATATAGTAATCGTCAATATCAATAACCAAATAATTAAAAAAAAGAATTAATAAAAACTTAAATAAAATAATGCTAACAGAAATAGTATTTTATGAAGTTTTTCATGGTCTTTATTTAAATGGTATTATAGCAATTTATCCCTTTATTATGCTTTTATCTAAAGGTTCGTGAATGAGTTCAAAATCTCTTTTTATAGAAAATTTTCGATAAATTCTCTTTTAATAGAGAATTTGTAAGAACAAAGTCTGTTTTTTTTTTGGAGAATTATTGATTAATAATCTTTAATAGAGGATTTTTGTGGAAATTATCTTTTTATAAAGAATTTTCATGGAAATTCTCCTATTATAGAGAATCTTCCTTAAGATTTTCATTTTATAGAGAAGATTCTTCTTATAGAGAATATTCGTGAACAAACAATTATTAAATAGAATTGTGATAAATACTCTTTTAATAGAAAATAAATATTCTTTTATAGAGAATTTTCGTGAAAATTCTCATTTTATAAAGAATTTTCGTGAAGATTCAAACTTTATAGAGAATTGTCCATAAATTGTCTTGGATTTTGAGATGATATAAAAAATTGTATAAATAATGGCCTCTACGCGCTATTTTATAGTGTCTCAAATATTTCAAGAAACGGGTTTTTTCAAACCTTATGACTCGATTATTAGTAATAGACTTCGAACTACAGTATATACATCGGAATATTAATCAATTTTTTCAATAGTGTCTTAACTTAAAAAAACAAAGTTTGTTCAAAAAAAAAAAAAAAATACGAATCCGGATGTGATTAAATACGTTACGATGTCCCGTCAACCTTGTTCTAAGGACAAAATCTGTTGAAACTTATTGATCTAGTAAATATTATAAACTAGTAAGTAATAATAATCAGTCCCTTTAATAATTCAATGATTTTTTATAAAAAAAAAAACTAATTATTATGTAAACTTTATAATTCGTTATATAACTGACTTGAATCCCCCTAAGGGGTCTTGTTAAGAGCAACATAAAGAACACCTAGAATGCTCTCTTCAGAAAGCTCGAATTTTGAGTTCGACCTGTATTTAAGTAAATGAGTATTCTGAGGTAACTAATACTGTTATAATATACATATATTATTTTCTTAACACATTTACAAAGTCGAGAATATGTCGTTTTACATTTTTCTTTACAAATCTAATTGCTATAAGTTACTAAGTTTGCAAATTAATAAAAAAAAATACTTATAAATACAAATAAATAGATTAGCAACTGTTTCAGTCATAAGCTGTATTCTTAAAGCGTCATTTCAAAGAAAAAATTTTTACAAATTGAACAGAATGTTTAAGAAAATGTTATATTTTGAAATCTATTATAGTATACAATTAATTGGACTTATTTTACTTTATCCAATTCTAATTTTAATAACTGTTGTCAATAAAATCATAAAAATTATAAAAACCAATGGTTTCGGTTCCAGAAATATTCGAGGACAAGTAGCAGTGGTAAATATGGTTTAAATAAACGAAATTGTGTTGTTTGTGCAAAAATTTGGCACCAACCGATACCATCAGAAGAGTATATTTAAATATAACTTAATCGTTTTAGGTTACTGGCGGCGCACGAGGCTTAGGGCGTGACATTGCCAAAGAATTGGCTGCCAGAGGGTGTCATATTGCAATTGTTGATATAAAAGAAAACCTGGCGTTGGAAACGGCGCAGTACTTAACAGAAACATTTGATATTAAAAGCAAAGCGTACAAGGTATTTTTTTTAATTGAAAAAAAAAAGAACAGAACTAGAACAGAATTAGAACAGAACTAGAACAGAACTAGAACAGAACTAGAACAGAACTAGAACAGAACTAAAACAGAACTAGAACAGAACTAGAACAGAACTAGAACGGAACTAGAACAGAATTAGAACAGACCTAGAACAGAACAGAACTAGAACAGACCTAGAACAGAACAGAACTAGAACAGAACTAGAACAGAACTAGAACAGAACTAGAACTAGAATAGAACTAGAACAGAACTAGAACAGAACTAGAACTGAACTGGAACAGAACTAGAGCAGAACTAGAACAGAACTAGAACAGAACTAGAACAGAACTAGAACAGAATTAGAACAGAACTAGAACAGAATTAGAACAGAACTAGAACAGAACCAGAACAGAACTAGAACAGAACTAGAACTGAACTGGAACAGAACTAGAACAGAACTAGAACAGAACTAGAACAGAACTAGAACAGAACTAGAACAGAACTAGAACTGAACTAGAACAGAACTAGAACAGAACTAGAACAGAACTAGAACAGATCTAGAACAGAACTAGAACAGAAACTAGAACAGAACTAGAACAGAACTAGAACAGAAATAGAACAGAACAAGAACAGAACAATAACAGAACAAGAACATGACAAGAACAGAACAAGAACAGAAAAAGAACAGAACAAGAACAGAACAAGAACAGAACAAGAACTGAACTAGAACTGAACTAGAACTGAATTAGAACTGAACTAGAACTGAATTAGAACTGAACTAGAACTAAACTAGAACTGAACTACAACTGAACTACAACTGAACTACAACTGAACTAGAACTAAACTAGAACTAAACTAGAACTGAACTAGAACTGAACTAGAACTGAACTAGAACTGAACTAAACTGAACTAAAACTGAACTAGAACTTAACTAGAACTGAACTAGAACTAGAACTGAACTAGAACTGAACTAGAACTGAACTAGAACTGAACTAGAACTGAACTAGAACTGAACTAGAACTGAACTAGAACTGAACTAGAACTGAACTAGAACTGAACTAGAACTGAACTAGAACTGAACTAGAACTGAACTAGAACTGAACTAGAACTGAACTAGAACTGAACTAGAACTGAACTAGAACTGAACTAGAACTGAACTAGAACTGAACTAGAACTGAACTAGAACTGAACTAGAACTGAACTAGAACTGAACTAGAACTGAACTAGAAACTGAACTAGAACTGAACTAGAACTGAACTAGAACTGAACTAGAACTGAACTAGAACTGAACTAGAACTGAACTAGAACTGAACTAGAACTGAACTAGAACTGAACTAGAACTGAACTAGAAACTGAACTAGAACTGAACTAGAACTAACCAGATCTGAAACTAGAACTAACTAGAACTGAACTAGAACTGAAACTAGAACTGAACTAGAACTGAACTAGAACTGAACTAGAACTGAACTAGAACTGAACTAGAACTGACTAACTGAACTAGAAACTGAACTAGAACTGAACTAGAACTGAACTAGAACTGGACTAGAACTGAACTAGAACTGAACTAGAACTGAACTAGAACTGAACTAGAACTGAACTAGAACTGAACTAGAACTGAACTAGAACTGAACTAGAACTGAACTAGAACTGAACTGGA
Organism: Lucilia sericata; assembly: GCF_015586225.1. Classification (NCBI taxonomy): domain Eukaryota; kingdom Metazoa; phylum Arthropoda; class Insecta; order Diptera; family Calliphoridae; genus Lucilia; species Lucilia sericata. Next base: position 23,319 of record NW_023994988.1, read on the forward strand.
CTGAACTAGAACTGATATAGAATTGATCTAGAACTGAACTATATACAAAATATCGAAAACAATAAAAATCTTTTAAAATCTCTGTACGTTTTTAGGTGGAGCGTAAGTGATTATGGACAACTAGAGCTTCTAAGAGTCTCAATAACTGCGGATCTTGGTACTACCAACTATTATAATTAATAACGCTGCAGTTTTGGTGGGTTCATCATTGACAAATCTTTCCCCTCATGAAGTGAAACAAATGATTGAAGTTAATTTTACTGCCGTATATTACGTAAGAACTTTTAATTTATTATCCAATTAAAAATTATTATAAAACCAATTTTCTTTTATACATCTAGATTCTGCAAATATTTTTGCCCAAATTAAAAGAACTAAATCAAGGCTATATTGTTAATATTTGTTCCTTATCCGCCCTCATAACTTCGCCACTTTTTAATGTTTATGGAGCCACCAAAGCAGCTATACGTTCCTTGAGCCAAGCTCTGCGTACGGAACTCATATTGGATCGTAAAAATATAACGGTTACAACTGTAATGCCCACATTTTTATCAACTAATAAAACTGTAGAAACAATTCATAATTTGACTGGGTTACGACATGTATTGCCTACAATGGAGGGTGAAGTTTGTTCCAAGTATGCGATCAACGGTATGTTGAATGGTAGTCGGGAAATTACAGTGCCTTGTGTAATGCTCTACATGTATAAACTGTTGGAGTAAGTTGTGCCGGAGACAGAGAAGTGCATATTTTTATATATCTAAACATTTTAAATCTGTTTCAGGATTTTACCGGTTCATGTCAAGGAGTGTTTTCAGCATTTTTTGCGGCTAAGAAATATAAAACTATACTAAACCTGTACAAAAATCGCAAAGGTTTTAAATAAAAGAGATTAAAATGTGTCAGCATATTAATAATAAGATTTTGATTAAATATGTTTAGCAAGAAGAACTAGGGCAGAACTAGAACTGAACTAGAACTGAACTAGAACTGAACTAGAACTGAACTAGAACTGAACTAGAACTGAACTAGAACTGAACTAGAACTGAAGTAGAACTGAACTAGAACTGAAATAGAACTGAACTAGAACTACTCCTAGAACTGAACTAGAACTGAACTAGAACTGAACTAGAACTGAACTAGAACTGAACTAGAACTGAACTAGAACTGAACTAGAACTGAACTAGACTGAACTAGAACTGAACTAGAACTGAACTAGAACTGAACTAGAACTGAACTAGAACTGAACTAACTGAACTAGAACTGAACTTAGAACTGAACTAGAAACTGAACTAGAACTGAACTAGAACTGAACTAGAACTGAACTAGAACTGAACTAGAACTGAACTAGAACTGAACTAGAACTGAACTAGAACTGAACTAGAACTGAATAGAACTGAACTAGAAACTGAACTAGAACTGAACTAGAACTGAACTAGAACTGAACTAGAACTGAACTAGAACTGAACTAGAACTGAACTAGAACTGAACTAGAACTGAACTAGAACTGAACTAGAACTGAACTAGAACTGAACTAGAACTGAACTAGAACTGAACTAGAACTGAACTAGAACTGAACTAGAACTGAACTAGAACTGAACTAGAACTGAACTAGAACTGAACTAGAACTGAACTAGAACTGAACTAGAACTGAACTAGAACTGAACTAGAACTGACTAGAACTAACTAGAACTGAACTAGAATGAACTAGAACTGAACTAGAACTGAACTAGAACTGAACTAGAACTGAACTGAACTAGAACTGAACTAGAACTGAACTAGAACTGAACTAGAACTGAACTAGAACTGAACTAGAACTGAACTAGAACTGAACTAGAACTGAACTAGAACTGAACTAGAACTGAACTAGAACTGAACTAGAACTGAACTAGAACTGAACTAGAACTGAACTAGAACTGAACTAGAACTGAACTAGAACTGAACTAGAACTGAACTAGAACTGAACTAGAACTGAACTAGAACTGAACTAGAACTGAACTAGAACTGAACTAGAACTGAACTAGAACTGAACTAGAACTGAACTAGAACTGAACTAGAACTGAACTAGAAGAACTGAACTGAACTAGAACTGAACTAGAACTGAACTAGAACTGAACTAGAACTGAACTAGAACTGAACTAGAACTGAACTAGAACTGAACTAAACTGAACTAGAACTGAATTAGAACTGAACTAGAACTGAACTAGAACTGAACTAGAACTGAACTAGAACTGAACTAGAACTGAACTAGAACTGAACTAGAACTGAACTAGAACTGAAACTAGACCTGAACTAGAATTGAACTAGAACTGAACTAGAACTGAACTAGAACTGAACTAGAACTGAACTAGAACTGAACTAGAACTGAACTAGAACTGAACTAGAACTGAACTAGAACTGAACTAGAACTGAACAAGAACTGAACTAGAACTGAACTAGAAACTGAACTAGAACTGAACTAGAACTGAACTAGAATTGAACTAGAACTGAACTAGAACTGAACTAGAACTGAACTAGAACTGAACTAGAACTGAACTAGAACTGAACTAGAACTGAACTAGAACTGAACTAGAACTGAACTAGAACTGAACTAGAACTGAACTAGAATTGAACTAGAACTGAACTAGAACTGAACTAGAACTGAACTAGAACTGAACTAGAACTGAACTAGAACTGAACTAGAACTGAACAAGAACTGAACTAGAACTGAACTAGAACTGAACTAGAACTGAACTAAACTAGAACTGAACTGGAACTAAACTAGAACGGAATTGGAACTGAAATAGAACTAAACTAGAACGGAATTGGAACTGAACTGGAACTAAACTAGAATTGAACTAAGACTGAAGTGGAACTGAACTAGAACTAATTTAGAACTCAAATAAATAGTATTTTATTTTAAAGCTTTTAAAGGAAAATTTGCATTGATTTTGATCAAGAATATTAAAACATTTGGCAACAACTTGTTTACGATTTTTGGATTTAATTACAGTTCATAGACCTTTTTCAATATTCTAATTTTATTATCAAACTTTTTTTGTACTAACATTTCTACAAAACCAGATTCCTCAAAAAACTAAACTAGAACTGAACTAGAACTAAACTAGAACTGAACTAGAACTGAACTAGAACTGAACTAGAACTGAACTAGAACTGAACTAGAACTGAACTAGAACTGAACTAGAACTGAACTAGAACTGAACTAGAACTGAACTAGAACTGGACTAGAACTGAACTAGAACTGAACTAGAACTAGAACTGAACTAGAACTGAACTAGAACTGAACTAGAACTGAACTAGAACTGAACTAGAACTGAACTAGAACTGAACTAGAACTGAACTAGAACTGAACTAGAACTGAACTGGACTGAACTAGAACTGATATAGAATTGATCTAGAACTTAACTAGAACTGAACTATATACAAAATATCGAAAACAATAAAATCTTTTAAATCTCTGTACGTTTTTAGGTGGACGTAAGTGATTATGGACAACTAGAGCTTCTAAGAGTCTCAATAACTGCGGATCTTGGTACTCCAACTATTATAATTAATAACGCTGCAGTTTTGGTGGGTTCATCATTGACAAATCTTTCCCCTCATGAAGTGAAACAAATGATTGAAGTTAATTTTACTGCCGTATATTACGTAAGAACTTTTAATTTATTATCCAATTAAAAATTATTATAAAACCAATTTTCTTTTATACATCTAGATTCTGCAAATATTTTTGCCCAAATTAAAAGAACTAAATCAAGGCTATATTGTTAATATTTGTTCCTTATCCGCCCTCATAACTTCGCCACTTTTTAATGTTTATGGAGCCACCAAAGCAGCTATACGTTCCTTGAGCCAAGCTCTGCGTACGGAACTCATATTGGATCGTAAAAATATAACGGTTACAACTGTAATGCCCACATTTTTATCAACTAATAAAACTGTAGAAACAATTCATAATTTGACTGGGTTACGACATGTATTGCCTACAATGGAGGGTGAAGTTTGTTCCAAGTATGCGATCAACGGTATGTTGAATGGTAGTCGGGAAATTACAGTGCCTTGTGTAATGCTCTACATGTATAAACTGTTGGAGTAAGTTGTGCCGGAGACAGAGAAGTTGCATATTTTTATATATCTAACATTTTAAATCTGTTTCAGGATTTTACCGGTTCATGTCAAGGAGTTGTTTTCAGCATTTTTTGCGGCTAAGAAATATAAAACTATACTAAACTGTACAAAAATCGCAAAGGTTTTAAATAAAAGAGATTAAAATGTGTCAGCATATTAATAATAAGATTTTGATTAAATATGTTTAGCAAGAAGAAACTAGGGCAGAACTAGAACTGAACTAGAACTGAACTAGAACTGAACTAGAACTGAACTAGAACTGAACTAGAACTGAACTAACTGAAGTAGAACTGAACGTAGAACTGAACTAGAACTGAACTAGAATACTAGAACTGAACTAGAACTGAACTAGAACTAGAACTGAACTAGACTGAACTAGAACTGAACTAGAACTGAACTAGAACTGCAACTAGAACTGAACTAGAACTGAACTAGAACTGAACTAGAACTGAACTAGAACTGAACTAGAACTGAACTAGAACTGAACTAGAACTGAACTAGAACTGAACTAGAACTGAACTAGAACTGAACTAGAACTGAACTAGAACTGAACTAGAACTGAACTAGAACTGAACTAGAACTGAACTAGAACTGACTAGAACTGAACTAAGAACTGAACTAGAACTGACTAGAACTGAACTAGAACTGAACTAGAACTGAACTAGAACTGAACTAGAACTGAACTAGAACTGACTAGAACTGACTACTGAACTGAACGGAAAACTGAAACTAGAACTGAACTAGAACTGAACTAGAACTGAACTAGAACTGAACTAGAACTGAACTAGAACTGAACTAGAACTGAACTAGAACTGAACTAGAACTGAACTAGAACTGAACTAGAAATGAACTAGAACTGAACTAGAACTGAACTAGAATGAACTAGAACTGAACTAGAACTGAACTAGAAACTGAACTAGAACTGAAACTAAACTGAACTAGAACTGAACTAGACTGACTAGAACTGACTAGAACTGAACTAGAACTGAACTAGACTGAACTAGAACTGAACTAGAACTGAACTAGAACTGAACTAGAACTGAACTAACTGAACTAGAACTGAACTAGAACTGAACTAGAACTGAACTAGAACTGAACTAGAACTGAACTAGAACTGAACTAGAACTGAACTAGAACTGAACTAGAACTGAACTAGAACTGAACTAGAACTGAACTAGAACTGAACTAGAACTGAACTAGACTGACTAGAACTGAACTGAACTAGAACTGAACTAGAACTGAACTAGAACTGAACTAGAACTGAACTGGAACTGAACTAGAACTGAACTAGAACTGAACTAGAACTGAACTAGAACTGAACTAGAACTGAACTAGAACTGAACTAGAACTGAACTAGAACTGAACTAGAACTGAATTAGAACTGAACTAGAACTGAACTAGAACTGAACTAGAACTGAACTAGAACTGAACTAGAACTGAACTAGAACTGAACTAGAACTGAACTAGAACTGAACTAGAACTGAACTAGACCTGAACTAGAATTGAACTAGAACTGAACTAGAACTGAACTAGAACTGAACTAGAACTGAACTAGAACTGAACTAGAACTGAACTAGAACTGAACTAGAACTGAACTAGAACTGAACAAGAACTGAACTAGAACTGAACTAGAACTGAACTAGAACTGAACTAGAACTGAACTAGAATTGAACTAGAACTGAACTAGAACTGAACTAGAACTGAACTAGAACTGAACTAGAACTGAACTAGAACTGAACTAGAACTGAACTAGAACTGAACTAGAACTTGAACTAGAATGAACTAGAACTGAACTAGAACTGAACTAGAACTGAACTAGAACTGAACTAGAACTGAACTAGAACTGAACAAGAACTGAACTAGAACTGAACTAGAACTGAACTAGAACTGAACTAAACTAGAACTGAACTGGAACTAAACTAGAACGGAATTGGAACTGAAATAGAACTAAACTAGAACGGAATTGGAACTGAACTGGAACTAAACTAGAATTGAACTAAGACTGAAGTGGAACTGAACTAGAACTAATTTAGAACTCAAATAAATAGTATTTTATTTTAAAGCTTTTAAAGGAAAATTTGCATTGATTTTGATCAAGAATATTAAAACATTTGGCAACAACTTGTTTACGATTTTTGGATTTAATTACAGTTCATAGACCTTTTTTCAATATTCTAATTTTATTATCAAACTTTTTTTGTACTAACATTTCTACAAAACCAGATTCCTCAAAAAACTCCGGTTTGCAAAATATCTACGATTAAATAAAATTATTATTATTTTGTTTAAATAAGTAAATAATTTCTAAAAGCTGGCTTAGTAGTCTACAAAAACTCGTCCAGGTTCCACAATACAATAGCGAAACAAAATAATGTTTACAGAAATAATTTATTTTGAATTATTCCATAGTATTTATTTTATTGGAATTATTTTACTTTATCCCATTCTAATTTTAATTGCAATTGCCAATAAAATTATAAGAGCATTAAGAAAAATTTTCGCACTACAAATTATTAATGGACAAGTAGCGGTGGTAAATTTAAATTTGCATGAGAGAATAGTAGTGGATATTTAAAACGCAGTATATATTTCAGACCTTAGTGCCAAATTATTATAAGTGATATTTGGTAAAAAATAACAATTATTTGTTTTCAAAATAGAAGTTCATACTAGCGGAATACACTGTATTCCATATACTTATTTTAATTTGGGACTAAAGGTTTCACATTATGTTATAGTTTGTGATATACAACATATTATAAAATCTACCATATATTTTCTTTTCGATTTTCATATCTATTTAGATAACTGGCTCTGGTCGTGGTCCTGGACGTGAAATTGCCAAAGAATTGGCAGCTAGAGGATGCCACATTGCCGTTGTTGACATACAGGTACAATTGTCATTGGAAACTGCACAATACTTAAGCGATATATTTAAAGTTAAAGCAAAAGCATACAAGGTAAACAAACAACTCAAAAATAAAATTATATAAAAAGAAAATTTATTCAGAATTATTGCAAATTGGCTATCAAAAGAACATTTATCTAGTTTGGTTCTAGCTGAGTTCTAGTTCAGTTCAGTTCAGTTCTAGTTCAGTTCTAGTTCAGTTCTAGTTCAGTTCTAGTTCAGTTCTAGTTCAGTTCTAGTTCAGTTCTAGTTCAGTTCTAGTTCAGTTCTAGTTCTAGTTCAGTTCTAGTTCAGTTCTAGTTCAGTTCTAGTTCAGTCTAGTTCAGTTCTAGTTCAGTTCTAGTTCAGTTCTAGTTCAGTTCTAGTTCAGTTCTAGTTCAGTTCTAGTTCAGTTCTAGTTCAGTTCTAGTTCAGTTCTAGTTCAGTTCTAGTTCAGTTCTAGTTCAGTTCTAGTTCAGTTCTAGTTCAGTTCTAGTTCTAGTTCAGTTCTAGTTCAGTTCTAGTTCAGTTCTAGTTCAGTTCTAGTTCAGTTCTAGTTCAGTTCTAGTTCAGTTCTAGTTCAGTTCTAGTTCAGTTCTAGTTCAGTTCTAGTTCAGTTCTAGTTCAGTTCTAGTTCAGTTCTAGTTCAGTTCTAGTTCAGTTCTAGTTCAGTTCTAGTTCAGTTCTAGTTCAGTTCTAGTTCAGTTTCTAGTTCAGTTCTAGTTCAGTTCTAGTTCAGTTCTAGTTCAGTTCTAGTTCAGTTTTAGTTCAGTTTTAGTTCAGTTCTAGTCCAGTTCTAGTTCAGTTCTAGTTCAGTTAAGTTCTAGTTCAGTTCTAGTTCAGTTAAGTTCTAGTTCAGTTGTAGTTCAGTTCTAGTTCAGTTCTAGTTCAGTTCTAGTTCAGTTCTAGTTCAGTTCTAGTTCAGTTCTTGTTCAGTTCTAGTTCAGTTCTAGTTCAGTTCTAGTTCAGTTCTAGTTCAGTTCTAGTTCAGTTCTAGTTCAGTTCTAGTTCAGTTCTAGTTCAGTTCTAGTTCAGTTCTAGTTCAGTTCTATTTCAGTTCTAGTTCACTTTTAATTCAGTTCTAGTTCAGTTCTAGTTCAGTTCTAGTTCAGTTCTAGTTCAGTACTAGTTCAGTTCTAGTTCAGTTCTAGTTCAGTTCTAGTTCAGTTCTAGTTCAGTTCTAGTTCAGTTCTAGTTCAGTTCTAGTTCAGTTCTAGTTCAGTTCTAGTTCAGTTCTAGTTCAGTTCTAGTTCAGTTCTAGTTCAGTTCTAGTTCAGTTCTAGTTCAGTTCTAGTTCAGTTCTAGTTCAGTTCTAGTTCAGTTCTAGTTCAGTTCTAGTTCAGTTCTAGTTCAGTTCTAGTTCAGTTCTAGTTCAGTCTAGTTCAGTTCTAGTTCAGTTCTAGTTCAGTTCTAGTTCAGTTCTAGTTCAGTTCTAGTTCAGTTCTAGTTCAGTTCTAGTTCAGTTCTAGTTCAGTTCTAGTTCAGTTCTAGTTCAGTTCTAGTTCAGTTCTAGTTCAGTTCTAGTTCAGTTCTAGTTCAGTTCTAGTTCAGTTTCTAGTTCAGTTCTAGTTCAGTTCAGTTCAGTTCTAGTTCAGTTCTAGTTCAGTTCTAGTTCAGTTCTAGTTCAGTTCTAGTTCAGTTCTAGTTCAGTTCTAGTTCAGTTCTAGTTCAGTTCTAGTTCAGTTCTAGTTCAGTTCTAGTTCAGTTCTAGTTCAGTTCTAGTTCAGTTCTAGTTCAGTTCTAGTTCAGTTCTGGTTCAGTTTTAGTTCAGTTCTAGTATATATAGAGAATCTGAAATAATTTCCAAAATTTCAGATTGACATCCGTGATTACGAACACTAGAACATCTTAAAGATGCTGTAACCGTGGATCTGGGCATACCCACTATTCTAATTAATAATGCTGGCCTTATATTAAGTTCATCCTTAAAGAATCCTCCTCCTCATGAAGTTAAGCAGATGATTGATGTCAATTTTACCTCACTGTGCTATGTAAGTTCCCCCATACCTTATATTCGAAAAACAAAGAAGATTTTTTAACTATGTACTTCTTCCCAGATTCTACAAATTTTTTTACCCAAAAGGAAAGAACTAAATCAGGGTTACATTGTTAATATCTGCTCCGTATCAGCCCTATTTACTTTACCAATTATAGATGTTTATACTGCCACTAAAGCAGCGATACGTTCCCTGACATCGGCTCTACGAGTTGAGTGTTTATTGGAGAGATAAAATATAAAGGTGACAACAGTGATGCCAACGTTTTTATCCACAAATAAACGTACTGAAACAGCAGCTAAATTGGTTGGTATGCAACATCTTTTCCCCTTAATGGAAGGTGATATTGTGGCAAAATATGTAATTGATGGTATGTTGAGTGGTAGTCGGGAAATAACGGTACCCTGTATACTGCTCTGTATATATCAAATGTTTGAGTAAGTTGGGATGAAGAAATTAATTGTTTTTCATATTGTAATTGATCAATTTATTATAGAATATTACCAATATTCATCAAGGAACTGGTTACGGCATATTTTCTTGATCGAAAGTATAAGACAATTATAAATTCATCCGAAATGGCGAAGGTTTTGAAGAAAAATGATTTGAATGATCAATTAATTTAAACATAATGTAACAGATTTATTTAAGAGTATATTATATATTAATGTTTAATTTTACACTTGATTTAATTATTCTACAAATATTTCTATCGATAACTCTTTTTACCCCTTGTCTGCAGAAAAGTAAACAATCTATAAGCAATCATCATGATCTGTAAGAAAAATACATATAGAAGTACAGTTTGTTCGAAAAATTATAGTCATTTGATTCATACTCACCCCCCGAAAATGTACCATATCTATACTAAACATTTTATAACCACTTAATGTAAACGAATTGTTGGCAAACATTAGCAGCATTATGTAAAATTTACGATATTCCAAAGAACCTTCGTACCAATTTTGTTGAGCTAGAGCTACTGGTAAGCGGGCACTCTAAAATGGGTGCTTCATGAGAATAATATTGTATGAGAGTGATATGTTCGACTGCGCCGATTAATATATAGCCACCACCAAAATATATATTTTTAAACGAATTCACCTATAGTGTTATTTATAAATACATAGGACATATCCTTTAGGACCTATGACAGTCATTTGAGTGTACTGATTGATATGAACTATTTTCAAAACCAAACATTGCAGACTAACGGAGAATATAGGAGAAAACGTTAATACTCTAGAGTCTAGACTTATCTCCATAACCGTAAACTATTGTCATGCTCAAGTGTTAGAAAAAGCCCCTTCATACTTTAAGTTACAACTGGATCCAGTCGCTATCCTCCAGATAGGAGTCAATAAATAAATTTTGTCTTTTAAATAATTTTGGTGGTAGGTATTAAAAATGTTTTTTGGAGTTACAATTCTTTACCGCTTCAGCCACTCGAGTGCCCTGATAACAATTATCAAATGTAAACGCCACTTGCACGAAACAGGGGAATATGAATAGTACAATGGCAATAATGTCATCACTATTGGCCATCAAATAGACGTGAAAACATATTGAAGCCGCACTTACTATATCCGTTAAAAATAGGGATATATTAAAAGTTTTACGCAATTTTTCACCTATTCTAAAAATGAAAAGAACTTTTATATATAGCCGAGACTATAGTCTTGTCTATGGTCGAGACTATAGTATTGTCTATAGTCGAGACTATAGTCATGTCTGTAGTCGACACTATAGTCTTCTCCATAGTCGAGACTATAGTGTTGTCTATAGTCCTGTCTATAGTCGAGTCTATAGTCTTGTATAGTCGAGACTACATAGACTTAGACTTGTCTATATTCAAGACTATAGACTTGTCTATAATCAAGGCTATAGTGTTGTCTATGGTAGACTGTAGTCTTGTCTATATTCGAGATTATAGTCGTGTCTATATTCGATACTGTGGTCTTGTAAATATTTGAGACTTTAGTCTTGTCTATAGTTGAGACTGTAGCCTTGTCTATAGTCGAGACTGTAATCTTGTCTATAGTTGAGTCTATGTCTTGTCTACAGTCGAAACTGTAGTTTTGTCCATAGTCGAGACTAGACAGTCTTTACTATAGTGTTGTCTACAGTCGAGATTATAGTCTTGTCTACAGTCTCGTTTATAATCGACACTATAGTGTTGTCTATAGTCAAGTCTATAGTCTTGTCTATAGTCAAGAATATGATCCTATCTATAGGCGAGACTAGAGTCTTGTCTATAGGCGAGACTAGAGTCTTGTCTATAGGCGAGACTAGAGTCTTGTCTATAGGCGAGACTAGAGTCTTGTCTATAGGCGAGACTAGAGTCTTGTCTATAGGCGAGACTAGGGTCTTGTCTATAGGCGAGACTAGAGTCTTGTCTATAGGCGAGACTAGGGTCTTGTCTATAGGCGAGACTAGAGTCTTGTCTATAGGCGAGACTAGAGTCTTGTCTATAGGCGAGACTAGGGTCTTGTCTATAGGCGAGACTAGAGTCTTGTCTATAGGCGAGACTAGGGTCTTGTCTATAGGCGAGACTAGAGTCTTGTCTATAGGCGAGACTAGAGTCTTGTCTATAGGCGAGACTAGGGTCTTGTCTATAGGCGAGACTAGAGTCTTGTCTATAGGCGAGACTAGGGTCTTGTCTATAGGCGAGACTAGAGTCTTGTCTATAGGCGAGACTAGAGTCTTGTCTATAGGCGAGACTAGAGTCTTGTCTATAGGTGAGACTAGAGTCTTGTCTATAGGCGAGACTAGAGTCTTGTCTATAGGCGAGACTAGAGTCTTGTCTATAGGCGAGACTAGAGTCTTGTCTATAGGCGAGACTAGAGTCTTGTCTATATGCGAGACTAGAGTCTTGTCTATAGGCGAGACTAGAGTCTTGTCTATAGGCGAGACTAGAGTCTTGTCTATAGGCGAGACTAGAGTCTTGTCTATAGGCGAGACTAGAGTCTTGTCTATAGGCGAGACTAGAGTCTTGTGTATAGGCGAGACTAGAGTCTTGTCTATAGGCGAGACTACGGTCTTGTCTATAGGCGAGACTACGGTCTTGTCTATAGGCGAGACTAGAGTCTTGTCTATAGGCGAGACTAGAGTCTTGTGTATAGGCGAGACTACGGTCTTGTCTATAGGCGAGACTACGGTCTTGTCTATAGGCGAGACTACGGTCTTGTCTATAGGCGAGACTAGAGTCTTGTCTATAGGCGAGACTAGAGTCTTGTCTATAGGCGAGACTAGAGTCTTGTCTATAGGCGAGACTAGAGTCTTGTCTATAGGCGAGACTAGAGTCTTGTCTATAGGCGACACTAGAGTCTTGTCTATAGGCGAGACTAGAGTCTTGTGTATAGGCGAGACTAGAGTCTTGTGTATAGGCGAGAATAGAGTCTTGTCTATAGCCGAGACTAGAGTCTTGTCTATAGGCGAGACTAGTGTTGTCTATAGTCCTGTCTACTATAGCTTTCTCTATAGTCGAGACTATAGTCTTGTCTATAGTCCTGTCCATAGTCCTGTCCGTAGTCCTGTCTATAGTCGAGACTATAGTTCTGTCTAGTGTATGTATTTTAGTCTTGTCTATAGTCTAGACTACAGTCTTGTTTATAGTCAATACTATGGACTTATCTATCTTCGAGCCTATAGTCTAGTGTATAGTATAAACTACAGACATGTCTATAATATAGTTTTTAGTCTCGTCTATAGTCTAGATTATATTCTTGTCTATGGTATCGATTATAGTCTTGTTTATAGTTTAGACTATAGTCTTGTCTATAGTTTAGACTCCAGACTACAGTGTTGTCTATAGCCGAGACTATAGACATGTCTATAGTATATAGTCAATGCAATATAGTCGTGTCTATAATTATAAACTTACTCAAGAATATGCTGATGATAAATTATAATTTCTTTTAAACTTCTATAAAACTCCTTCGACTTTTTACCCTCCAAAGTTCTCTTGACATCCAATTTCTCGACTTGAGCGTTAATAAAATCAAAATGCATAACAAATTGAGCCACCGACACGGTATAAATATGATCCCAAGTAAACATACAATTTATACCGAAAATCGTTATCAAAGTCTCATAGATATACATAAACGGATAGGCGCGATTACTTTGCTTTAGTTGATATGGGAACCAAGAAGCATGTTGATGATATTCATCTAATAATGGTAAACCACTAGAGCGATCATAGTATATCAAATATTTCAGCAAAGGTAGACCAATAAATGCGGTTAAACCAACTATAGCATAAATATGCAACATACGATGTCTTATTTCTAAATAGCGAACGAACGACATAATATTCATACGTTTCTGTAAATCACGATTACGAGGAAATATTTTATCTAAACAATTGGTTAAATCTAAAATACTGTGATATTTTGTCAATACCGAAAGGCCACGCACTAAACACAAGAATTCAATACTGAAGACAGCACCGATTTGTTTTGCTTCACTTAAACGATTAGAACTTATTTCGATAATGATTTTCATTATATTGCAGATACAGTCAATAATCATAAGACTAATGGCCATATAGAGAAATTGGATGTTTTTAAAACGAAATGGTTGTTTAACATTTTCCCGTCGAAAATCCAAATAGATAACTCTTGTATATTTTTGTGATATTTGTAATTTTATGAGAAATTCATCTAGAGTAAATAGGCGAGTTGGTTCAACCATAATATTCTCGATTTTTTTTTTTTTTTTTTTGTCTTAAACTTTATGGGTTCAAAGTTGTGTTGAATCTAACTGTTAGGATTTTAAATGCAACACAATTTATAAAATGAAAACAGAATTTATTGTCACGACTAATTACAAGTAAAAGAGGATAAGGAAAATAATTGGTACTTTCTTTCGTCTATAAATTATATTTATTCTTAAAAGGACTATTAAGGCCAAATCCATGTATTTAAAAATTTTTAATTAAGACATTTTAATCAAATAAATACTTAAAAGAACTAATTCTTATTTAAAGTATATCAAATATAGATCGTAGATCCATAGAACATATACCTGTTTTCGTGTATTATATCTGTCGAAATACGATAGGGCCTTGATACTAAAGCTAAGGGGTTAAAGTTTTTTCACAGATATTGTATGAAATGGGCATTTTCAAAGTTTCACTATATATCTTTTTGATTCTTCAATGATATATGAACTATTTTTAAATTATCTTTCTTAAAATGATTTAATTTATTCGAAGTTCTGTTAAACACTCAAGACATGTAATATATGTTCATATACTGAAGGGGTTTTATACACAATTAATTGATTTCAATTAATTATTTAATTATTTGCACTTCCAAGTCATTACCGTAATGGTATGAAAATAATATTTAAAAATACTAGTATATAATTAAAAACAATGGAAATTTTAAGTTCCACGACCTTTTACTATAAGAAAAGTTTTACTAGAAAATGTTATTTTATTGTAAAAATAAATTAGTTAAAATATGTTAAATAAACTATAATATGAACAGCTATTTCGTAAGCGATTATAAAATAATATTATGAAATTGTTAACCTAGAATAAATTTAATATTGAAAAGTAGATATTTCCTATATGAGCGGTTTTATGGATTGACCTTAACAGTTATGGAACGATTCTTATAAAATTCGGAAGAAATGTTTTGGTTTAAATTGTTTATGTCAAATTTCATCACTCTAATTATAAACTTTTTCAAAGGGGAACTTATATGAAGGCTAGGATCAAATGAGGGTCGGTTATTGGAACCAAACCACTGCAAAAATATATATCGTTTTGGATCATATCTCGTTTTCAACAGACAGACGGGTAGACATAGTTATATCGTCTTCGAATCTTATACGAAGCAGAACCTTTTATTGATCTCAGATCGATATTTCGATGTGTTCTAGACCTCGTCTAAATTAGCAGATTGCTTTACATTCGTATTCTTAATCGAGCTATAGTGCTCCCAAATCGTTATTGAATTCGTGCAGTTCTACTGACGATTCTACATTCTTATTCTTAGTAGAGCGCTAGAGTAAAGGAATGCTTTTCAACGTCGAGCAGTTCAGACAACAGTTTCCTAAGTAAATTCTTTAATTAAAGAAGTCATTTCACAAAAGGAACTACAAAATTTCAAAATTTTTCCATAACTGTACTCTGCAGCTCAACAGTTAGTTAGTTAGTTAGTTAGTTAGTTAGTTAGTTAGTTAGTTAGTTAGTTAGTTAGTTAGTTAGTTAGTTAGTTAGTTAGTTAGTTAGTTAGTTAGTTAGTTAGTTAGTAGTTAGTAGTTAGTTAGTTAGTTAGTTAGTTAGTTAGTTAGTTAGTTAGTTAGTTAGTTAGTTAGTTAGTTAGTTAGTTAGTTAGTTAGTAGTTAGTTAGTTAGTTAGTTAGTTAGTTAGTTAGTTAGTTAGTTAGTTAGTAGTTAGTTAGTTAGTTAGTAGTTAGTTAGTAGTTAGTTAGTTAGTTAGTTAGTTAGTTAGTTAGTTAGTTAGTTAGTTAGTTAGTAGTTAGTTAGTTAGTTAGTTAGTTAGTTAGTTAGTAGTTAGTTAGTTAGTTAGTTAGTTAGTTAGTTAGTTAGTTAGTTAGTAGTTAGTTAGTTAGTTAGTTAGTTAGTTAGTAGTTAGTTAGTTAGTTAGTTAGTTAGTTAGTTAGTTAGTTAGTTAGTTAGTTAGTTAGTTAGTTAGTTAGTTAGTTAGTTAGTTAGTAGTTAGTTAGTTAGTTAGTTAGTTAGTTAGTTAGTTAGTTAGTTAGTTAGTTAGTAGTTAGTTAGTTAGTTAGTTAGTTAGTTAGTTAGTTAGTTAGTTAGTTAGTTAGTTAGTTAGTTAGTTAGTAGTTAGTTAGTTAGTTAGTTAGTTAGTTAGTTAGTTAGTTAGTAGTTAGTTAGTTAGTTAGTTAGTTAGTTAGTTAGTTAGTTAGTTAGTTAGTTAGTTAGTTAGTTAGTTAGTTAGTAGTTAGTTAGTTAGTTAGTTAGTTAGTTAGTTAGTTAGTTAGTTAGTTAGTTAGTTAGTTAGTTAGTTAGTTAGTTAGTTAGTTAGTTAGTTAGTTAGTTAGTTAGTTAGTAGTTAGTTAGTTAGTTAGTTAGTTAGTTAGTTAGTTAGTTAGTTAGTTAGTTAGTTAGTTGTTAGTTAGTTAGTAGTTAGTTAGTTAGTTAGTAGTAGTTAGTTAGTTAGTTAGTTAGTTAGTTAGTTAGTTAGTTAGTTAGTTAGTTAGTTAGTTAGTTAGTTAGTTAGTAGTTAGTTAGTTAGTTAGTTAGTTAGTTAGTTAGTAGTTAGTTAGTTAGTAGTTAGTTAGTTAGTAGTTAGTTAGTAGTTAGTTAGTAGTTAGTAGTTAGTAGTTAGTTAGTTAGTTAGTTAGTTAGTTAGTTAGTTAGTTAGTTAGTTAGTTAGTTAGTTAGTTAGTATAGTTAGTTAGTTAGTTAGTTAGTTAGTTAGTTAGTTAGTTAGTTAGTTAGTTAGTTAGTTAGTTAGTTAGTTAGTAGTTAGTAGTTAGTAGTTAGTTAGTAGTTCGTTAGTTAGTTAGTTAGTTAGTTAGTAGTTAGTTGTTAGTTAGTTAGTTAGTTAGTTAGTTAGTTAGTTAGTTAGTTAGTAGTGAGTTAGTTAGTTAGGTTAGTTAGTTAGTTAGTTAGTTAGTTAGTTAGTTAGTTAGTATTAGTTAGTTAGTTAGTTAGTTAGTTAGTTAGTTCTAGTTAGTTAGTTAGTTAGTTTCGTTAGTTAGTTAGTAGTTAGTTAGTTAGTTAGTAGTAGTTAGTTAGTTAGTTAGTTCGTTAGTAGTTAGTTAGTTAGTTAGTTAGGTTAGTAGTTAGTTAGTTAGTTAGTTAGTAGTTAGTTAGTTAGTAGTTAGTAGTTAGTTAGTTAGTTAGTAGTTAGTTAGTTAGTTAGTTAGTTTAGTTAGTTAGTTAGTTAGTTAGTTAGTTAGTTAGTAGTTAGTTAGTTAGTCTTAGTTAATTAGACCGATCGTAGCAGTACATAGCACCACATCTTGACAATTTGTCTTCAAATTAACAGTCTCCAGTTTGAACGTAAGGTTATAAGATAAGAACTGATGACACAGTTTTTAAATTAACCCTTTCCGGCCCGATATGTACAGTTGGAAGAGGTTGTGATGCTCCTACTTATGCAAACATCAGTTCAATCAAGTCTAAATTAAATATTACAGAGTTCAAAAAAACTAATTCTGAATACCTTTTACGTCTGCCCAAAGTTCCCTTGCTTTATATTCCACTTATATATATAGTTGGGGGCCAAAAATACTCGAAAGCCGAAAGTATATGTATAAATGTTGCCTAAAGAAAGAGAAAAAGTCCATGTTGTTGCTGAACGAAAAGTAGGTGTATTATTAAATATGGCGGCTTTAGTTTGTTCTTACCACATCAACATGTTCTTGGGTTGGTTGTTGCCACATTCTTTCTTTTTCTTTTTATCCATATTTTCCAAACATAACATAAAAAATAACTTCTTTACCTTCGTTTTTTTATAAATATTTTCAGTTTTTTTTCACTATTTTTTCCAGTATTTTTTTTTTTTTTTTTTTTAATTTTTGCATTTTATTGGTGTTCGTTTTTATGGCAACATGCACACATTGCAAACGCATTTATGTTGTATGCTATTATTTTTTCTTTTTGTTTTGAATTTTTTTACTTTTCAAGCGAATAGTTTATAGTTATTCTGTGAATTCTTTTTTTTGATTTAAATGAAAATAAGTTATGGAATTTCAATACGAGTTTTAAGTCAATTAGTGACAGGATTTCATGTTAAAAGTTGTTTAAATTAAAAAATATATTTTAATAAGTTGCCTTTAGAGATTTATTTCTATGAATAATTTGCAATTTGAACTTCGTTATTCTCTCGTAAGGATCAGTTAAAAATAGGCCATTGGTCCTTAGGATCATATACCTAGTGAACAGTAAGATATGATCGCACATGATTAACATTACTTTCTTATTTGTTTTAAACATTAACAAACATTTATAAAGAAATTAATAAAAGCAACATTTTTATTCTACTTTACCCCGAGAATATCCAATGTTAAATGTACCGGAAATCGTCTGACAAACATCTCAAGACACGCCCAGTTTTAATGAAATCCAAAAAATCTTAGCATCACAATAATAACAACAATTGAATATTTATACAAATATTAAAAAAAAATCCAAAAAAAAAAAACAATAAAAAGTAGAATATATACAAAATGCTAAAGGTGCCAGATGATGATGATGATGACGACGAATACCTTCTCTTCGTACAAGAAAATCTTAAGAATTCAAGAAAACAAACGATATCAAAGGATCAAAAGGATATACAAAGGGTCCCAACTAAACAATACAACCTTTTCCGCTCCGTTCATGCAACAGCAGCAAGTACACTCACGCGTATTGTACGAATTTCTATGGCAAAGTGGTGGTGCTGGTGCTGCAATCTTAATTTTTTTTTTTCGCATAATAAAAAAAACACAAGTACTTCTTGGCCAACTACTTATTCAAATGTGTGGAAAAAATCTACTATGCAGTAACCTACCAACGACGATTGTTCTTTGACGATTGTGTAATTATACACTTTGGGTGTGAGCTTGTTGAATTCAATTGTTTTGTTGTGATTTTTTTATATTCATCGTTCTTTCGTTTTAGTTCCGTTCCATTTTTAGGATTTTATTTTAACAATTGTTTATTTTTTTTGTAGCATACCCTACATTATGTAATATAGTATAGTCTATAGTCTAGTCTATAGTCTAGTCTATAGTCTAGTCTATAGTATAGTCTATAGTATAGTCTATAGTCTAGTCTAGTATATAGTCTAGTCTAGTATATAGTCTAGTCTATAGTCTAGTCTAGTATATAGTCTAGTATATAGTCTTAGTCTATAGTCTAGTCTATAGTCTAGTCTATAGTCTAGTCTATAGTCTAGTCTATAGTCTAGTCTATAGTCTGTCTTAGTCTATCTAGTCTAGTCTATAGTCTAGTCTATTGTCTAGTCTATAGTCTAGTCTATAGTCTAGTCTAGTCTAGTCAATAGTCTAGTCAATAGTCTAGTCTATAGTCTAGTATATAGTCTAGTCAATAGTCTAGTCTATAGTCTAGTCTATAGTCTAGTCTATAGTCTAGTCTATAGTCTAGTCTATAGTCTAGTCTATAGTCTAGTCTATAGTCTAGTCTATAGTCTAGTCTATAGTCTAGTCTATAGTCTAGTCTATAGTCTAGTCTATAGTCTAGTCTAGTCTATAGTCTAGTCTATAGTCTAGTCTATAGTCTAGTCTATAGTATAATCTATAGTCTAGTCTATAGTCTAGTCTATAGTCTAGTCTATAGTCTAGTCTAGTCTAGTCTCTAGTCTAGTCTATAGTCTAGTCTATAGTCTAGTCTATAGTCTAGTCTATAGTCTAGTCTATAGTCTAGTCTAGTCTAGTCTAGTCTAGTCTATAGTCTAGTCTATAGTCTATCTATAGTCTAGTCTATAGTAATCTATAGTCTAGTCTATAGTCTATTCTATAGTCTAGTCTTAGTCTAGTCTAGTCTATAGTCTATAGTCTATAGTCTAGTCTATAGTCTAGTCTATAGTCTAGTCTATAGTCTAGTCTATAGTCTAGTCTATAGTCTAGTCTATAGTCTAGTCTATAGTCTAGTCTATAGTCTAGTCTATAGTCTATTCTATAGTCTAGTCTCTAGTCTAGTCTATAGTCTAGTCTATAGTCTAGTCTATAGTCTAGTCTATAGTCTAGTCTATAGTCTAGTCTATAGTCTAGTCTATAGTCTAGTCTATAGTCTAGTCTATAGTCTAGTCTATAGTCTAGTCTATAGTCTAGTCTATAGTCTAGTCTATAGTCTAGTCTATAGTCTAGTCTAGTCTAGTCTATAGTCTAGTCTATAGTCTAGTCTAGTCTAGTCTATAGTCTAGTCTATAGTCTAGTCTATAGTCTAGTCTATAGTCTAGTCTATAGTCTAGTCTATAGTCTAGTCTATAGTAGGTCTATAGTCTAGTCTATAGTCTAGTCTATAGTCTAGTCTATAGTCTAGTCTATAGTCTAGTCTATAGTCTAGTCTATGTCTAGTCTATAGTCTAGTAGTAGTCTATAGTCTAGTCTATAGTCTAGTCTATAGTCTAGTCTATAGTCTAGTCTATAGTCTAGTCTATAGTCTAGTCTATAGTCTAGTCTATAGTCTAGTCTATAGTCTGTATATAGTCGTCTATAGTCTAGTCTATAGTCTAGTCTATAGTCTAGTCTATAGTCTAGTCTATAGTTAGTCTATGTTAGTTATGTATAGTCTATAGTCTAGTCTATAGTCTAGTCTATAGTCTAGTCTATAGTCTAGTCTATAGTCTAGTCTATAGTCTAGTCTATAGTCTAGTCTATAGTCTAGTCTATAGTCTAGTCTATAGTCTAGTCTATAGTCTAGTCTATAGTCTAGTCTATAGTCTATAGTCTTCTATAGTCTAGTCTATAGTCTAGTCTAGTCAGTCTAGTCCTAGTCAAGGTCCTAGTCTATAGTCTAGTCTATAGTCTAGTCTATAGGTCTAGTCTATAGTCTAGTCATAGTAGTCTAGTCTAGTCTAGTCCTAGTCTATAGTCTGAGTCTATAGGTCTAGTCTATAGTCTAGTCTATAGTCTAGTCTATAGTCAGTCTATAGTCTAGTCTAGTCCTATAGTCTAGTATAGTCCTAGTCTATAGTCTAGTCTATAGTCTAGTCTATAGTGTAGTATATAGTGTAGTCTATAGTGTAGTCTATAGTGTAGTCTATAGTGTAGTCTATAGTCTAGTCTATAGTCTAGTTATAGTCTAGTCTATAGTCTAGTCTATAGTCTAGTCTATAGTCTAGCCTAAAGTCTAGTCCATAGTCTAGTCTATAGTCAAAAAGGCATCTGGTCAAGAATGTACATTGTAGATACTTAGTGTGCCTACGAAGCATTCCATTTACTTCTTTTTGTTACACCGGAATTTTGATGTATTTTCTTGGTTCCTGTTGAAAAAACATTCATTCGTTGTGAAATCGGTACAAGTGTGTTTGTTTTTCTGTTATAATTTGCTAAATAACTGCCTGTTTTTGTTCCTCTATTGTTACTGGCAACATACGGCTGTGCGTACATTATGTAGCAAGAGTTGAACAATCCTTAACTTTACCACTACTCTAAATATTCATGTGTCCTTTCCCTCCAGTATTTATTCTGTTACATATTCCATTCTCAATTCAATTCAACTCAATTGAATTGTTTTCTCCATTCAAGCAATTCAATTTTGTTTGTATGTTATTTGGTTCTTTCTTTTGACTGCTACAGAGTACAAGTACTTTTGTATTGTGTTGCCGTGTATTTTTTTTTTCGGTATTGTTCGTCTTTCAAGTGGCATTTTGTTTTCACAAGTATTTATTATGTTTATGGTGAAAATTATTAGTTTAGTGGTGTTGAAATCCAAAAGAAGTAACAGAACGATACGTCAATTAATCTGATTTATTTATAAAATATAATTATTATTTACCCAAATATAGAGAGAATAAATACAATAATACAGAATTGACTTTTTAAATTGTTTTAGTGAAGCGTTTTTAATTGTTAAATGAATGCCATTGTATATGGTCTAGAGCACTGTTTAGTCCCTAGCAGTGTCTATAGTAAAACCTATTCTGGTCTATACTTTAGTCTATAGCCTAGTCTTTAGTCCAATCTATAGTTCAGTCTATAATCTAGTATATAGTCCG